>NC_053171.1:47049213-47349213 GCF_016835505.1 Polypterus senegalus | reverse complement strand
TCAATACTTTGTCGATGTACCTTTGGCAGCAATTACAGCCTCGTCTTTTGATGCCACAAGCTTGGCACACCTATCCTTGGCCAGTTTCGCCCATTCCTCTTTGCAGCATCTCTCAAGCTCCATCAGGTTGGATGGGAAGCGTCGGTGCACAGCCATTTTAAGATCTCTCCAGAGATGTGCAATCAGATTCAAGTCTGGGCTCTGGCTGGGCCACTCAAGGACATTCACAGAGTTGTCCTGAAGCCACTCCTTTGATATCTTGGCTGTGTGCTTAGGGTCGTTGTCCTGGTGAAAGATGAACCGTCACCCCAGTCTGAGGTCAAGAGCGCTCTGGAGCAGGTTTTCATCCAGGATGTCTCTGTACATTGCTACAGTCATCTTTTCCTTTATCCTGACTAGACTCCCAGTTCCTGCCGCTGAAAAACATCCCCACAGCATGATGCTGCCACCACCATGCTTCACTATAGGGATGATATTGGACTGGTGATGAGCGGGGCCTGGTTTCCTCCAAACGTGACGCTTGGCATTCACACCAAAGAGTTTAATCTTTGTCTCACCAGACCAGAGGATTTTGTTTCTTATGGTTTGAGAGTCCTTCTGGTGCCTTTTGGCAAACTCCAGACAGGCTGCCATGTGCCTTTTACTAAGGAGTGGCTTCCGTCTGGCCACTCTACCATACAGGCCTGATTGGTGGATTGCTGCAGAGATGGTTGTCCTTCTGGAAGGTTCTCCTCTCTCCACAGAGGACCTCTGACAGAATGACCATTGGGTTCTTGGTCACCTCCCTGACTAAGGCCCTACTCCCCCGATTGCTCAATTTAGATAGCCGGCCAGCTCTAGGAAGAGTCCTGGTGGTTTTGAATGTCGTCCACTTATGGATGATGGAGACCACTGTGCTCATTGGGACCTTCAAAGCAGCAGAAATGTTTCTGTAATCTTTCCCAGATTTGTGCCTCGAGACAATCCTGTCTCAGAGGTCTACAGACAATTCCTTTGACTTCATGCTTGATTTGTGCTCTGACATGAACTGTCAACTGTGAGACCTTATATAGACAGGTGTGTGCCTTTCCAAATCATGTCCAATCAACTGAATTTACCACAGGTGGACTCCAATTAAGCTGCAGAAACATCTCAAGGATGATCAGAGGAAACAGGATGCACCTGAGCTCAATTTTGAGCTTCATGGCAAAGGCTGTAAATACTTATGTACATATGCTTTCTCAATTTTTTTATTTTTAATAAATTTGCAAAAATCTCAAGTAAACTTTTTTCATGTCATTATGGGGTGTTGTGTGTAGAATTCTGAGGAAAAAATGAATTTAATCAATTTTGGAATAAGGCTATAACATAACAAAATGTGGAAAAAGTGATGCGCTGTGAATACTTTCCGGATGCACTGTACATTCGATTTTACATCTCTTATACCAAAATGTCATATTTATAAATACAAACTTAAGAACCAGCAAATCCACAGGTAGGATAAGTGTAATTGGCGCCTGATGTCATGAAGTCCTTAAAACTGTAACTTTAAAACTAATGACATTTATACTTTGCTTTACATTATGTTCTTTTGTTATTATAAAATCATTCCAAAAATCATAAGGCAAGAAGAGGTTGTTGTTCTAATTAAACGATGCGCATGGGAAGGAGCTCAAGTGTTCGCCATACCTGCATTTCCCTCCTCATGGGGTACGCCCAGTCCTAAAAAGAAATAAAACACTAGTAAAACTTGTGAAATGACAACAGGTCATTTGCAAAAGGCACCATACCAAGAATGCCAGCTGCCCGTGGTTTTTACAATACCGTGACCAAGACAAATAACTGCCCGCTACCGCGGCCGGGAGTTCTCAGTGATGTGTCTCGGTAAGATCGGGCGTTAGATTTAATGTCCAAGCTACTCTCTAATTTGAGGAATCCATGTCAAGTTCTTTATGTTGCATTGAGAACTACGACGATGCCCTGAGAGAAACTTTATATTTTTTTCATGGGTGTCCAATTTTCTTTAAAGGAGGAGGTAATAAAAGTACTGATTAGAATACACTAAAAGACGAGTCCCCCCGTGTAACTAGCGGCGAAGCCCTCACTTCATATTCCCGGTTTCGGCTCCTCACCAGTGCGTCCTCCCTCGGGGCTGGCAGGGATGGGAACGCCAACCTGAGTTCGTCCTCCATGGCACGGCGCGTGGCCGACCCGGGGCCGGCTTTTCACGGCCAGGTGAGTGCCGTTATTCGAAGCGCAGCAGAAAGCGGTACTCTTGTCCGAGTTGTTTCGGCTCCACATGCATCGCCGCCATGTTGCTTCCGATCAGCGATGTCACGTGACACCCCCGGTCCCTTCTTTCACGACTTCGTAGTGTCGCGTGGATTCGGGACCTACAGCCGCTCGCCTGATTGAAACTGAATGCATGTATGTGGTGCATGCTTGGACATTAACAGCTTGACAGTCTTCTGGAGATGCCTTGAAATAGGTGAGGCTGGAAAAGCTACTTTGTCAGCGATTTTTAATGATAAAAGCAACTCATCATATCGTACGCATATACAGCTTGGTTAGTTTGCGTGCCAAATATCTGAAAAAAGTTAACGCTTCTCCTGGCTAAATAATGGACAGGCGTCCCGCCAGCGACATTCGTTTTTTAAAATATTATAAATATTAGTTAATGCCGAAATTTAGAGTGTGTTTATTTCCTTTAGTGAGGAGGTGTTGTCTTTTATGGAACTACATGGTTAATGACGATATGCATATACTGTATTTCCCGTGAAAATGCTTAGTAGAATTAATCCGTCACTATGCTAAGGTTTAATCAATAGGCAAATTCTTCCAAATAATATTGCACTACTAAATAAAAGGAATTACGAAGTTCGCAGCAACTCCAAATTCCATTTTTAGCATGACGCTGGGTGCTGTCCACCTACAAGCTTTTTGTACCGCACACTCTCTCGTGAATCACGCTAGTAAAATAAGCTCACAAATGTATTGCAAATGCATACATACATAAGACCACCCGTTCCATGGCTCCAACCCTCCATGTCCTTGAGGTGAAAAGCACTTAAATTTCCTCGACATCTCCACCTCTCCCGTTTAGTCCGCTCAATCATGAGGTGTCAGAAGCTTTCTCATTCATTCATTTTCTAACCCACGTACTGATTTATGTGTGTCTGTTTCCGTAGATGATAGTGCAAGGAGCTAGAGGAGAAACCATTACATCTTAAGACAAGCCCACTCTCACTTAAAATGGGTTAATTTAAAACAACACTCTTTCGCACCTTCTTTTAGAAACATACATCAGAATCCAAAGGTTTCTTCATCGTAATGTTTTGTGACTTAAACCAGCTTATGATGATAAGCAACAACTATGCCAAAATAAAGTTTTGTGTTCATAAGAATCCCTTTTGAATACTTTTAAATCGTTTATTTTTTTCTTGCCTGGCACCTCCTGATTTACTGGCACGAGACCCCCCCATATAGTATACACTTCCACTCTTCTTGATGGTTATTTATCTAAGACGTCAGGCGTTTTATTGTTCTCTTATCTTTTTGCACCTTTAGTCCAAATAAAACTCAAACTTTAGCCCGCTTTTGGACCATATGTTGTGTAGGAAATTACACCCTTATGTTAAAGAGTAAAGCAACGGGTGTCTTAAGCAAAAAGGAGCAGAAGGACTTGAAGTTGTGTATGCCACATCAGCTGAAATAAGGGGTTCAACCTCCAAAGGGATACGAGAGGCCAAAGTAACTCCTTTTCACAAAAAATGGTAATTGGTAATTTAGGCATGTGGAGTGTCTTTTCTTCGAGTTTGCTGATCACGAATATGATAATGTTTTTCATATTTGATTCTTTACCAGTGGTACCAGCTACCACCCAGTGGAGAAAAAATGGCAAATTTCAAACATAAACTTGAGAGGTACTACTTTAGACTATTTCAGACTATGTCAGTGATTAATACTATGATGCTATTTTTAATTTTTTTCATTACAATTGAACATATTTAAACTTTCAACATTTACACTGAAGTGCACATCTTACCATTTCAAATACCTGATACAGCTATTCTTGTTTATTATGTACTTCTGCCTTATGAAGTAAATCTTTACATTTTTTTCGAATACCACTAATTTGGGCGACTTATGCTCTGACTTTTTTGAAATGTCTTTCGGATTTTAAGATATTGCCAAAGTGCCGAGATGATTTACATAGGTGTGTAGTCCACCTTGTATCATTGATGTTTGTTGGTATACTGAGTGAAGTTTTGCAGAGTGCCTTGTCATGGGGTATCAAGCTTATAGACTAGTTGATGGTACCTCAAACAAACAAGTTAAAAGTTCAGAAGTGGATTTAGTGTTGGGAAGGAGGATGACAGCTGGGATTAAGAATTGTCATAAAGTGTGGTTTTTGAGAGTTACTTGTGGATGGTAGACTAGGTCTACTGGGGAATCTTTTATAGGTAGCAATAGTAAAGAGGAAATGTGGTTAGCCTGAATGTGATCTGGACATACAGAATGGAACTGATTATTGTCAGCTATTGTTGAATAAACATTAAAATGGAATGTTTTGAGTTTTGCTGTGTATTAGAAGGGGCTGAATGTTAATAATGTATCATGAGTATTCAGCAGTTGTTGTTAATAATGTATCATGAGTATTCAGCAGTTGTTAAGTCTGTGTAGGAATAGTTCTAAAAGAAGTAAAAGGGAAAAAGAAGCAAAGTGAAGCTAGTAAATACATTTTAGTTAAAACAGGGCAGGAAGGTAGAATCTGATTCTGGGGATTCCTTTGTCGCATTCCAGCATTAGTGACAGTAATGTACAGTACTATCCTCTTGAATGGATGAGTCACTTTGAAGAATAGCAAAACTGGAACTTTGCATAGCACCCAATAAAGACAGTTTGTTGGAGTTTGCACGGTGTCAAAATGTTTTCTTGTTTTAACACAATACAAAAATATTTTCATTCTCCTTTCTGTCACAATCATTTATATTGAGTCATTTTAGGTATTGTTCTGGACAAATTGTAATATTTTAACCCTAGACTTTCCTTTGTTCTGCCCTCTCAATCAAAAAAGTGCAGAATAACAAAATAGGTAACTAAGTTTTTTCCATTTTATACCATATAATGGAACCACAGTTTTGCAATGCCTTTCTTAACACTCCTTATAACCACATTTTCTTTTAAGAACTTGTGCAGTTACTATACATTAGTGTTAAAACTTTGCTGTTGAGTAGATATTAATGTTGATTTGTAAGGAGTCTCATGTCCATTTCTATCTCTTTCATAGGTATATTTACTGTTTCTCCTTTTTTGCATCCATCTCTGTTTCGTTGTTTTTAATATATATTTTTTTCTTTATATTTTTATACCAGTTTTGTCATCCATATCTCTTTCTCATACTCACTCACTAATACTATTACAATCTGAGGAGATCGTTCCTCCCCCACACTATGCGACTCTTCAATTCTACCCATGGGTAAACGCTAACATTATTCAAAGTTATTGTCTGCTTTTACATGCATTTTTATTACTCTTTAATTATATATATATATATATATATATATATTTGTATCAGTATACTGCTGCTGGATTATGTGAATTTCCCCTTGAGATCAATAAAGTATCTATCTAATTTTAGCTTATTTTGACTGGGGTTAGTTTCTAAATCAATTTAGTGGACTACAAAGGTTACATTTTGCTTCCTCTCCACCAATCGTCTCACAATTCAAGCATTACAGTGGACAGATATATATTTTTGGCCTGCCCACTCTTGACATTTTTCCACTCCACTCACTAATCTGTATCACTGAGTGTAGGTGTCGAAGTCACTTTAATTGGTTTGGGTATTTGCTGTATGCATGTTTCATTTTCTTGGCCAAACAAATCATACTGCACCTTTCAAACCATGTCAGTTTTATTTACTGTTATTTTTTAGCTGGTTAAAATAGAATACATTTTTTTGGGCATTGAAGACTGAAGGTCCATACATTATCCACCCCACTTAATCAAGTTCAGTGTCACAGGGGACTGGCATCTATTCCAGTAACACAGGATTCACTGAAGGATCTGTCCTCAGATAGAGCACCAGTCAGTCACTTAGCATATTCACTGTCACTCACAAGTACACAAATCTTTGGGAAAACCAGAACACTCACAGAAAAACGTGCACAAGCACAGGTGTAAACTCCACCAGACAGTGTTGTTGTGTGCTTCAGTAGAGATAATGCAACTTCCTATTCTTGCACTCTACATTGCCGTTTTCTTTATAGGTGTTTGAATTCTTCTTGATTCCAGAATTCACATTCCTTGCTTGAGAGATGGCATCAGTCAAGATTTGGCTTCTTATTGATGAATAAAAATTGAATTGATCCAGGTAATTCAGTCGTCAAATTAATCGATGTTACAAAGTGAAAAATCAGCAACATTTATTAAAGATTGTTAAAATAGTTTTAGTTAAAAATTGTTTTGACAGTTTTTACCAATAAAAATAATTATGCACCAAACCCCTAAACATATAAATGACTTGCACATAAACATTTCCTTTGAACATTTTTATTTGAGTCTTTGGATGCGGGCAAACCCAAAGAATCGCTGTAAAACTATATTATCAAAGTCTTTCCTGAGGACACTTGATAACAAGACTGATAGAAACAAAGAATGAAAATACATGCTACAGTGAAAACATTTCAAGACATTTATGGCTTTTACTGCCAAGAGCCAAAACCAAAAATGTGCATCATTATACTACAAAACATTTCTGAATATTATCTTTTTGTACCAAGGCAAGTAGTTTGCTATAATGTAAATGATTACATTTATAAAGGTGTGAAGCAAACTTTACTTTTTTTTTTTTTAATCAAAGTGGTACAGCATGCCCCGATATCACAGTGGAATGACAGGTGTTATACAGGTTTGTAGTCTAGTTTAGACTCTAGCTTTTTAGAGTCTGCCACCTTGCGAACAGCTTTCATGAAGTCTTCCTGTGTCACATACTCATGGTCTGCACGGATTGCAAACATGCCTAAAAATATATATTCAACAGTGTTTAAATTTGTCAATATCTTCACAAAACTTGAAATATGTAACTAAACTGTTGCTACTGTTAAAACAGCAATTGAAAACATTAAAACATTACTATTATTAAAGCTGACGTAATTACCAATTATATCAAAATTTTTATTCCATTTCTGTTGCCATCTTCCCCATAATGCAAAACTCATTTTTATATGCCCAGCAAGATTTTTGTTATGGTTTAAGATTTGGTATTTAATTTTACTTCAACATATTTAAATACTGTCATACAATGTGCCACAAAAGATTATCTAAAATGTTTTTGGCCTTGGAAATGCACAGCATTGAGAATTCCCTTTACTTAGCTGACATAGTATCTGCATTAGTCATACTGTATACATTCTCCCTGCCCCTTCTATATAGCGGTAACTTGAATACATACCTGCTTCTGTGCATACATTTCTTAGGTCAGCACCATTAAACCCATCAGATAGTTTCACAATGGCCTCGTAATCTGGGAAGAGACCACATCACAAAGTCTGACAATTCAAATTAATAGGAACCTTGTCTATTGCTTGTTCCTGTAGAATGTTTTAGGTTCAAGTGATTTACATAGCAGGGTGCATTTCACTTTTCTGCTGTACAAATAACTGCAGGGTCACTGGGAAGAGTGAAGGATGAGACTAAATTGTTAGTACTGTAGGTACTTGCTTGGATTAATTTACTGTTGTTACTATGCAAGCATAGTATACTGGTGGAAATAAAAAGCAAGACTAGATTATTGCAATAGTTAACCTTACACTAATCAAAATGAAAATACTTGAAAAATAGTTTAAATAAATAGATCACACTATGGCAATCATATTAACATTTTAATACTGAGTATAGTCGTGTAGTAGTTTGAGACCCTATCCACATGGACGTCTGAACTGATGGTTTTTCCTGTCATTTGTAGTGTTAGGATGAGCGTTTGGATGGCATCAAAAAAAGTTGCATGCGGCATTTTCTTGACATCAATTTCTGCCAAAGAAAACGTCTGTATTGTGTTTACATGTCCTTCATATATATATATATATATATATATATATATATATATATATATATATATATATATATATATATATATATATATATATATATATATATACACACACATACATACATACATACATACATACATACATACATACATACATACAGTGGGTACGGAAAGTATTCAGACCCCTTCAATTTTTCACTCTGTTATATTGCAGCCATTTGCTAAAATCATTTAAATTAATTTTTTCCCTCATTAATGTACACACACCACCCCATATTAACAGACAAAAAAATAATTTTTGAAATTGTTGCAGATTTATTAAAAAAGAAAAACTGAAATATCACATGGTCCTAAGTATTCAGACCCTTTGCTCAGTATTTAGTAGAAGCACCCTTTTGAGCTAATACAGCCATGAGTCTTCTTGGGAAAGATGCAACAAGTTTTTCACACCTGGATTTGGGGATCCTCTGCCATTCCTCCTTGCAGATCCTCTCCAGTTCTGTCAGGTTGGATGGTAAACGTTGGTGGACAGCCATTTTTAGGTCTCTCCAGAGATGCTCAATTGGGTTTAAGTCAGGGCTCTGGCTGGGCCATTCAAGAACAGTCACAGAGTTGTTGTGAAGCCACTCCTTCGTTATTTTAGCTGTGTGCTTAGGGTCATTGTCTTGTTGGAAGGTAAACCTTCAGCCCAGTCTGAGGTCCTTAGCACTCTGGAGAAGGTTTTGTCCAGGATATCCCTGTACTTGGCCGCATTCATCTTTCCCTCGATTGCAACCAGTCGTCCTGTCCCTGCAGCTGAAAAACACCTCCACAGCATGATGCTGCCACCGCCATGCTTCACTGTGGGGACTGTATTGGACAAGTGATGAGCAGTGCCTGGTTGTCTCCACACATACCGCTTAGAATTAAGGCCAAAAAGTTCTATCTTGGTCTCATCAGACCAGAGAATCTTATTTCTCACCATCTCAGAGTCCTTCAGGTGTCTTGCACTGAGGAGAGGCTTCCGACAGGCCACTCTACCATAAAGCCCTGACTGGTGGAGGGCTGCAGTGATGGTTGACTTTCTACAACTTTCTCCCATCTCCTGACTGCATCTCTGGAGCTCAGCCAAAGTGATCTTTGGGTTCTTCTTTACCTCTCTCACCAAGGCTCTTCTCCCCCAGTAGCTCAGCTTGGCTGGACGGCCAGCTCTAGGAAGGGTTCTGGTCGTCCCAAATATCTTCCATTTAAGGATTATGGAGGCCACTGTACTCTTGGGAACCTTAAGTGCAGCAGACATTTTTTTGTAACCTTGGCCAGATCTGTGCCTTGCCACAATTCTGTCTCTGAGCTCTTCAGGCAGTTCCTTTGACCTCATGATTCTCATTTGCTCTGACATGCATTGTGAGCTGTAAGGTCTTATATAGACAGGTATGTGGCTTTCCTAATCAAGTCCAATCAGTATAATCAAACACAGTTGGACTCAAATGAAGGTGATCTCAAGAATGATCAGAAGAAATGGAAAGCACCTGAGTTAAATATGAGTGTCACAGCAAAAGGTCTAAATACTTAGGACCATGATGTGATATTTCAGTTTTTCTTTTTTAATAAATCTGCAACAATTTCAAAAATTCTTTTGTTTGTCTGTCAATATGGGGTGCTGTTTGTGCATTTAATGAGGAAAAAAATTAATTTAAATGATTTTAGCAAATGGCTGCAATATAACAAAGAGTGAAAAATTGAAGGGGGTCTGAATACTTCCTGTACCCACTGTATGTACACACACACACAGGGTGGATCAAATCTAATTATGCAATTTTTAATGCAATGCAGGAAAACAATACAAGACAAAAGAATTGTTTGAAATATCTTGTAATAAACGTAAATCTATCATGCTGTCATCTATCGGCAACAAAAAGAATTTTTTGTGAATTCTCTATGTAATGAACTTAATTATAGCGTAATGAAAATTGCATAATTAGATGTGTGTGTAATATGTATATTACGTGTGTATATATATATGTGTACAAACACATTATCATCAAAGTAATAATCATAATAATGGAGAATTCAAAACAGTATGTAGGTTTGTGCTAATGACATAACTTTAGTTACTATGGATTATTAATGCCAGTGGATGAGTGCATATGCAGGTACTGTTTGGATATTTGCTTACTTCAAGTTGACAAGTAGATGCTGTTCAGTGCTAACACTGACTCGCATATTGGTTGACCGGTGTGTAATATGGTGTTGTACCAGCTTTTTTTTTTTTTTGCACTTCTTTATAGATTACACACATGCTGTGCAGTCAGACAGTCAACCCAGTAGCAGCGGAAATGTTTTCTCTGCCTACGTCACTGTATCAGGAAGATTTTTAACACAAGGAGATCAATGTTTAGATCTAATAAAGCCAAATGATCAATATTTTCTGAATCTAATGAAGGATGAACATTGAACCCCACAGCATAAAAATACTCATATTGAAGTCAATTAAGCGCCACAACAAAACACAACTTAAAACGCCTAGGTCACTTAGCATGCATTCATTTAACCAGAATTTGAACGTCCATGTTGACAAGGCCTGAATATTCATATCTCTAGACTTGGCTTTGTGATTCTCCGGATAAGCCTAAGCAAAATGCAAGATTTTTCATCTTTTCATTATAATTTGAGCCTTATTTCCAACTCTGTTAGATGACAATAGGGGTTTTTAAGCAAAATACTATCTATCTAGTCATATATTTTATCCAACAAAACAGATTTTTTTTGTCCAGTATGAGTAACCTTTTTATTTTGAATGTGAGATGCTCTGTGCTGCAGCAATCTCCTACTCAGCCATGCATTAATTCAGGGCATGTATCTTTTTAAGGATGAACTTATACCTCACATGTGAAGAGACTCTAGCTTGCACCTGCAAACAATGTATATATGTATGTATATATGGTTGAATAGTTTTACTGTCAAATAATGCAAAGAGTACACGACATGCGTTTCGCCCTAATTCTGAGCTCATCAGGTGTATACACTCACTGCACCCTCGGTAACCACCTGATAGGTAACCACCCATACAATCAGATTGTGATTCAGACTACGAATGCCATATATTGCTTTGCTTGCCAACCCCCCGTGTTTGGTTTTCCGGATACACACTTTTAAGATTTTTTTTTCTTTGAATTGTTGCTATTTCATTAGTTTAACTTTTATTTCAGAACTTCTGTAAAAACAATATTTGGAATCTTTCGATTCCCAATATTCTGAATCATTTAAATGAGGTCAGTGAGACATGTGTTTAAGGACTTTGTACCATAATTCAGGATAGGTTTCTCTGTTTGGAATTTCAGCACAAAGTGATCTACATCATCAGCAGTTAATAATTTCTTTTTTGTAAATTAACCAATAAATACATGTGAGGTAAACCACATTTTTGAAATTCTCTGACTGACTTAAACTTCAAAGCCTTACAATATTTACATACTTCTGACATATCACCTGTTTCCATATATTTGATCTCTATTTGCCTTTTCGTTATTTCTCCGAGTAATAAATGTGATGTTTACTTTTTTTTTTTTTTTTGACACTGTCATTTTTTTCTGCCTACATATTCTGTATCTTGCTTTGCATGTGTTTCGCGCCTACATTTATTTTTTGAGTCTTTTGAATTCCAGTTTTCATTACCTCTAACCTGGTCCTCCCTGCGTGGAGTTTGCATGTTCTCCCCGTGTCTGCGTGGGTTTCCTCCAGGCGCTCTGGTTTCCTCCCACAGTCCAAAGACATGCAGGTTAGGTGGATTGGTGATTCTAAATGTGTGGATGTGTTTGTGTGTGTCCTGTGGTGGATTGACACCCTGCCCAGGATTGGTTCCTGCCTTGTGCCCTGTGTTGGCTGGGATTGGCTCCAGCAGACCCCCCGTGACCCTGTGTTCGGATTCAGCGGGTTAGAAAATGGATGGATTATCTCTAACCTACTCTGCATATGTTTGGCCCCCTTGTTTAACCTCTTTATGACGTTTTACTTTGTTTTCTACTCTGTCTTTTATTTCTGACCTCGCTTTGTCCTGCTTTTTTTTCCCCCAATGACACCTTGTCCGTGGTGATTATTTTCCCTTTTTCGAGTAATAATTTCCGTTTGTTTGCGCTACTGCGATCTTTACTTTCTTTTTTTTTTTAATACCTTCTAATTTTCCTACCTTCATATCTTTAACATTCTCCAACTGTGTATTGCGCCTTTTTTTTTTTGAGCCTTTTGAATCCCACTGCTTTCATAATCTCTAACCTGCTCTGCATGTGTATAGCGTCAACGTATCTTTTAATTCTGAGCCCGATTGGACATGCTTTACTTTCCTTAGTTTCTGAATTTGCACCTAGATTATTCTTGTTGTTTTTTTCTCTTTTTTCTCTCCAACGCTTTTGAGTCTCTTTTCTCCGTGCTGCTTTCTTCTTTGCTTAGTCATCGACGTTTCATTCATAACGTATTGTCCTTATACGCTTTATATGTACCGAGACCCTGGATCTGTGTGTGCACAAAGCCTTAGTTTACACGACTGAGTATTTTGCTGCCCGTGGTCTTATTTGATATTGATTGTAAAAAGGGGCGTGTCTTGCAAGAATCTCATATTCTACGTCATTTCGTCTCACGGGTCTTTTAAGTGTCTTCCGTGATCTTAACGTGAAGATCATGTCTTATATCCCTAGTGTTTCTTCTCCAGGATTTTTTTTTTTTATAATAGATTATATATATATATATATATATATAAATTATGACAAGGTTGCTGAAATGATACACAATATGTGATTAATCTAGCCCTGCTGAAGCATGTAACAATAAATACATGGTGGAGTTCTTAGGTTATAGACTACTGATTATTTACCGTTGCACTATGATAGTGATTGAGTACAATGAATTACTCCATGAACAGAAATATGTTAAGACTCACAGTGTCCCACATTTATAAAAGACCAAGAGGGAAAGACTAAAAAATATTACAAGAAAGAGAAAACAGGGAGAACTAACAAATTAAGTTGGAGCTATTTTTTTAATTTTATGTACATACCAATCAGGTTGTACTCTGAATTTGTTTACAATCACATACTAATGGCTGATTTGTAACTCATTACACAGCAAAAGTTAAATTAGCCCCCATAGGTATGACATTACCCAAACCACTCACCTATTTCTCCGTGCTTTGTGATAGGTCCGGAATGAATTTTCAAGATATCAAGACGGGCTTGTTCATTGGGTAGTTCAATGTCTATAAGGACAGTAAAAGTTACCTAACATGTTACTCATTTGGCAAAACACCCCAATGTAAAACTGAATAATTTTTCACTATTACTGTAGCTTTTCTTCAGATTTGTAAATATTTAAAGCACCTAATACATTCATACATGAGTCCAATACTGAAAGTGAAACAGGTAATAAACAATGCAAAATTAATGTCAAAGTTTAAGATCACATTGCTGAATAAGACAGTTAAGAAAAAGTATTAAAAAACATATTATATGAAGTTAAGGATAGTTTGTATGATACTAATATTAATCTGCTAATATACCTTATTTAAAATAAGTCTGTAGCAGTAATGTGCATATCTGTCTTGTCATCTCTATGACAACTTTCCAAGATTTTACCAAGTCAAATAGAAGCCAATAAAAAAGGAACGAAAAATTCTGAAGAATTTTAAAAAATCAACATCTTACACACGTAAAATATTACTGTAATGCAGGGGTGCCCACACTTTTTCAGCTTGCGAGCTACTTTTAAAATGATCAGGTCAAAATGATCTACCTACATTAAAAATTATATACAGTCATATGAAAAAGTTTGGGAACCTCTCTCAGCCTGGATAATAATTTACTCTACTTTAAACAAAAAAGTTAAGTTTTTTAGTGAAGCAGTATTTAGTTGTATGAAATTAAATTAAATGTGAAAAACTGGCTGTGCAAAAATGTGGGTCCCCTTGTAATTTTGCTGATATTAATTCATGTAACTGCTCAATACTGATTACTTGCAACACCAAATTGGTTGGATTAGCTCGTTAATAAGCCTTGAACCACATAGACAGGAGTGTCCAATCACAAGAAAAGGTATTTAAGGTGGTCAGTTGCAAGTTGTGCTTCCCTTTGACTCTCCTCTGAAGAGTGACAGCATGGGATCCTCAAAGCAACTCTCAAAAGATCTGAAAGCAAAGATTTTTCACTATCATGGTTTAGGGGAGGGCTACAAAAAGCTATCTCAGAGGTTAAACTGTCAGTTTCAACTGTAAGGAATGTAATCAGGAAATGGAAGGCTACAGGCACAGTTGCTGTTAAACGCAGGTCCGGCAGGCCAAGAAAAATACAGGAGTGGCATATGTGCAGGATTGTGAGAATGGTTACAGACAACCCACAGATCACCGATCACCTCCAAAGGCCTGCAAGAACATCTTGCTGCAGATAGTGTATCTGTACATCGTTCTACAATTCAGCGCAATTTACCCAAAGAACATTTGTATGGTAGGATGATGAGAAAGAAGTCCTTTCTGCACTCACGTAACAAACAGAGTCACTTGTTGTATGCAAATGCTCATGTAGACAAGCCAGATTCATTTTGGAACAAAGTGCTTTGGATTGATGAGACAAAACTTGCCTTATTTGGTCATAACAAAAAGCGCTTTGCATGGCGGAAGAAGAACACCCGCTACCTACTGTCAAAATTGGTGGAAGTTCCATCATGCTATGGGGCTGTGTGGCTAGTTCAGGGACTGGGGCCCTTGTTGAAGTCGAGGGTCAGATGAATTCAATACAGTATCAACAAATTCTTCAGGATAATGTTCAAGCATCAGTCACAAACTTGAAGTTACGCAGGGGTTGGATATTCCAACAAGACAATGACCCAAAACACAGATCGAAATTTACAAAGGCATTCATGCAGAGGGAGAAGTACAATGTTCTGGAACGGCCATCACAGTCCCCTGACTTGAATATCATCGAAAATCAACGGGAATGATTTGAAGCAATCTTTCCATGCTCGGCAGCCATCAAATTTAACTGACCTGGAGATTTTGTATAGAAGAATGGTCAATAATACCTCCATCCAGAATCCAGATATTCAAAGGCTATAGGAGGCATCTAGAGGCTGGATGTAACATCTCTGTTGGTGTGCCCAAATTTACGCACCTGTCTAATTTTGTTATGATGCATATTGCATATTTTCTGTTAATCCAATAAACTTGATGCAACTGCTGAAATACTACTGTTTCCATAAGGCATGCCATATATTAAAAGGAACTTACTACTTTGAAAGCTCAGCCAATGATAAACAAATATCCAAAGAAGGGTTCCCAAACTTTTTCATATGACTGTGTGTGTGTGTGTATGTATATGTATATATATATATATATATATATATATATATATATATATATATATATATATATATACACACACACACACATACATACACACTGAGTATACTTTATATATAAAATAAATGTTGCCGTACATTGCATAACTGAATAACCCTTATGGCACAATAACAATTCAATACATTTATGGTCACTACGGTATTTGGACGTAATAATCTTAATGTGAGAAAAGGCTAACTCGAATAAATAAGTAGAGCCGAATAATGCAGTGAAGGGGGTAACACATTTCTTCATGTTTGGGTACTTTTCCTCTGTGAGTAAGTTCCAAAACTGTCCATGAGCCCCAGACTTCAGCTGAATGTTATTCTGTAGTGTCAAAATCTCTTCCTCCACTGTAGAGGAGTTTTAGGTGAAACAGTGTTGCAATTTTTGATGCTAGTAAATCACCCTCAACATCTTCCCTAAATGAATAGCACATAAATGTAGTGATTGGCACAAGTAAAGCAAGGTCTTGAAACCGTCTGTCAAAGTCTGACAGACAATTTTCAATATGCTCTGTGGAGCATATGCTGTCAAGTTGTGCACACGCCTTCCATTGCGTCTCCAGCTCTGACGCAAGGTTTTGGATGTTCCCCAAATAATGGCGCTGCAGCTTTGAGGACAGATGTTGCATTTTTCATTTGAAATCATTAACTGAGCTAATCATATTGTCCATGGTTTTGTCTTTTCCTTGCAGCTGTAAATTAAGCTCATTCAACATGTTGGTGAGATCGGAAAAAAAACGCCAAGTCTAGAAGCCATTGATCATCATTAAGTTGCTTGTATTCTGCATGTTTAATGACAAGGAGAAACACCTTTATCTCCGGCTAGGGGTCTTGAAATCTCAGCAGCAATTTCCCCCTAGCCATCTGCCTCAATGAAGGCTTCTTTTATCATCTCTCCATCTTGGAAGGACTTCTTATGCTTAATGATCGAGTGACTCACCCGGAACGATGCTTCGGTGTTTGCCTTTGCTTTTCAATTCAGCCGAGTCAAAAATGACAGCTGTCCGATTAACTGTGATTTTAGTTCCCTCATCTTTTTCATTCTCAGATCACAAGGAAGTCAGTTTCATAGTTTTTATGAACAGTTTGAAAGTGCCTCTCCACATTTTCCTTCTTTGGAATAGCAATGATAGATTGACAGATCAGACAAACGCACTTCGATTGTGACATTGTGAGAAAAAAAAATCATCTTCCAATTCCACATGTCCAGTCCCCCCACCAATTTTTTTCTTCAGATCCCTTCTTTAGTCGATATACATTGGAAGGCTAACTAGATCACTTAGATAGCCAGAGTTTTGCAGTAGCCCGTGCGTGCGGTATGTCCCCTGTGTTAGAAGAAAGCAGATCTCAGACTGGCCGCCCTGTATGTCAATCAAGTGGCAAATGCCATAGGAAGAATATATGATAGACTAAGATCTAAAAAATTTTTTTTAATGCAACACGATCTATTTGCACTACCTTTCCGACCTACTGGTCGATTGTGATCGACGTATTAGGCACCCCTGCTGTAATGGTTAACCTGCCTGACTTTCCTTGACACCAGTATAAAGGTACTCATACAGTCTGGCCTAATACCAATACAAAATAACAAACAAATATATATACAGTGGTGTGAAAAACTATTTGCCCCCTTCCTGATTTCTTATTCTTTTGCATGTTTGTCACACAAAATGTTTCTGATCATCAAACAAATTTAACCATTTGTCAAATATAACACAAGTAAACACAAAATGCAGTTTTTAAATGATGGTTTTTATTATTTAGGGAGAAAAAAAAATCCAAACCTACATGGCCCTGTGTGAAAGAGTAATTGCCCCCTGAACCTAATAACTGGTTGGGCCACCCTTAGCAGCAATAACTGCAATCAAGCGTTTGCGATAACTTGCAATGAGTCTTTTACAGCGCTCTGGAGGAATTTTGGCCCACTCATCTTTGCAGAATTGTTGTAATTCAGCTTTATTTGAGGGTTTTCTAGCATGAACCGCCTTTTAAAGGTCATGCCATAGCATCTCAATTGGATTCAGGTCAGGACTTTGACTAGGCCACTCCAAAGTCTTCATTTTGTTTTTCTTCAGCCATTCAGAGGTGGATTTGCTGGTGTGTTTTGGGTCATTGTCCTGTTGCAGCACCCAAGATCGCTTCAGCTTGAGTTGACGAACAGATGGCCGGACATTCTCCTTCAGGATTTTTTTGGTAGACAGTAGAATTCATGGTTCCATCTATCACAGCAAGCCTTCCAGGTCCTGAAGCAGCAAAACAACCCCAGACCATCACACTACCACCACCATATTTTACTGTTGGTATGATGTTCTTTTTCTGAAATGCTGTGTTCCTTTTACGCCAGATGTAACGGACATTTGCCTTCCAAAAAGTTCAACTTTTGTCTCATCAGTTCACAAGGTATTTTCCCAAAAGTCTTGGCAATCATTGAGATGTTTCTTAGCAAAATTGAGACGAGCCCTAATGTTCTTTTTGCTTAACAGTGGTTTGCGTCTTGGAAATCTGCCATGCAGGCCGTTTTGCCCAGTCTCTTTCTTATGGTGGAGTCGTGAACACTGACCTTAATTGAGGCAAGTGAGGCCTGCAGTTCTTTAGACGTTGTCCTGGGGTCTTTGTGACCTCTCGGATGAGTCGCCTCTGCGCTCTTGGGGTAATTTTGGTTGGCCGCCACTCCTGGGAAGGTTCACCACTGTTCCATGTTTTTGCCATTTGTGGATAATGGCTCTCACTGTGGTTCGCTGGAGTCCCAAAGCTTTAGAAATGGCTTTATAACCTTTACCAGACTGATAGATTTCAATTACTTCTGTTCTCATTTGTTCCTGAATTTCTTTGGATCTTAGCATAATGTCTAGCTTTTGAGGTGCTTCTTGTCTACTTCTCTGTTTCAGGCAGCTCCTATTTAAGTGATTTCTTGATTGAAACAGGTGTGGCAGTAATCAGGCCTGGGGGTGGCTACGGAAATTGAACTCAGGTGTGATACACCACAGTTAGGTTATTTTTTAACAAGGGGGCAATTACTTTTTCACACAGGGCCATGTAGGTTTGGATTTTTTTTCTCTCTAAATAATAAAAACCATCATTTAAAAACTGCATTTTGTGTTTACTTGTGTTATATTTGACTAATGGTTAAATGTGTTTGATGATCAGAAACATTTTGTGTGACAAACATGCAAAAGAATAAGAAATCAGGAAGGGGGCAAATAGTTTTTCACACCACTGTATATATATTTTTAAAATTTGTCAGGTATTACAAAAAATGTGCATTATATCATATAATTTGTTTTCAATAGAGAAAACAGAAAAATATACAAGCCAAGCAATAAACACTACAAGCCAAGCAACAAACACATTAAAATTCCTTACAAGAAAATTAAATGATAACTTTGTATTTTTCAAGCTGGTATTTTTTTCTTCACAATCACAGTATATAACTATTTGCCACTTGAAATTGTGTCTTTTTTATTTTAAACACACCTTGTGTGTTCTTGTAGTTTATAGCGGGGCTGTAGGGTCAAAGGTGAAAGAAAAAACTTAACAAATACATGGGTAACTGATGTTCTAAACTATTTGAAATTGGAAAAAAATTTAATTCTCACTTCAAGGATTATTTATTTATTTATTTAAATATGACAAGATCTGTTTAATTAAAACTTAGTATACGCATTTAAATTTGGGAGAAGGTCATTCTTCTCCATTTTATTATTATTTTTTTCCTTTATAAATTTGTTGTTGTTGGCTCTCCTCACTTTCTCTTCAGCGGAGGTTAAATTATGGTTTGTTAAATCTGATATGATTGTGTGGAATGTTGTTTTCTTTGAATAATACCAATAAAATAATTAATTTTTTTATCAAATTCATTACTCTCAAACAACAATGGTTTAGATTTAAGAATATATGCCTTCTATGTATGTTTTTCATGAAAACATGGGACTAAAATTTTTTTCTTCTCCATCACTACAAATAGCATATAAAAAAACCCCCAGCATTTTGGGAGGAGTATTCCTTTAAGAGTATTGATATTGTGGCTGTTTTTTCTTAGCAAATGGCAGTTTTACCTGGACAACTACCACGACTATAGCTTTTCAGTTTACAACATTCAAGATACAGATTAGAAGAGTTTGTGGTACTTGTTGTACACTAAAAAAAATAACCAAAAACTCTTAAGCTGTTTGGAAGAGGTACCTTAGATGCTCAACAATGAATCTTGGGTGGTTAAGGTTATTTAATAGTGTTGTAATTTTTTGTATAGGCGTATTATGCTGTAATACATCAACAAATAACAAAATGGAAGATAATGAAATAGTGTAGTGTAGTAATGTCACACAAACAAAAACATTTTATCAATTTAAGTCACTCTCTTTGATTTACCTCCAGTGTTTAGGGACATTGGCATACCACACATGCTATGCTTTTTTGTGCTTCTGGTAGATGTTCTAATATAATGCTAAATTTCCCAATATGACAAGCCATTTGGGTGCCTGGGAAAGCAAAGCAGCCTCAAAAGCATGAGGCCCTCCTTCACTATGTTTCAAAGCTAGAACAAGTTTGTGGATGGCTTGGGTCTTTAGAAAGCCTTCTGTGACCATTTTCAGCTTTAACAGCTTCAATTATGTTTCATCTGAGGTCCTTTAAAATCTGTTTTAGTCATTCATGTCATGAGACACTTCATCAAATCTCTGCTGTGAAAACCAAGACACTTAAACTGTTGCAATTGTTATGATGGCAGGAAATCATAATCCAAACTTAAATGTTACTTCATTGATTCAAATGTCTGACCCCAATTACACTCTCTTACACATTCCTGTACTTTTTCTGTTCTTGAACATGAATTTGTAAATATTATGTTCATGCCTACCTGATTTATACAGCATTATTTGAACATATCCTCTCACTGTTGAACACTTATGTATTTCGGGTTGGGGGTGTAGGAGATATAATTAAAATGACCTTTAGTATATTATATTGATACCTATTTCCAAAGGTTTTCAAAACATTTTTTACATACAAATAGCTAAAACTTTCTTTAATATTTTTAAAATTTAATCCTTACGAATCTTGCGGTCAAGTCGGCCTGGACGTAAAAGTGCAGGATCCAAAGTATCAGGCCGATTAGTTGCCATGATCATTTTCACTCTGTGAAGGGTATCAAAACCATCCATCTGGTTCAGCAACTGAACAGTTATTTATGAGAAAAGAAAAAAATATATATTAAATTGAGAATAATGCCATACATGGGAAGTATGCACAAAGAGTCTTTTTCCACAACCATAATATAACTTTGGTGGCAAAGGAGGGAAAGAGACAGAATAGTAAATAACCTACCTCCATCAGAGTCCGCTGTATCTCTCTGTCAGCTGAAGTACCTTCAGAAAAGCGCCGACCACCTATGATGAATTGAATTATTAGAGCAGACAGAATTATAGGTAAAGAAAAGAAACTATCAAATTTATTAGACATGATACAACAGTATCCTTCATAAAAGGGTGTCAAATTAAAACACATGAAGATATGAAGACAAGTAAATTATTATAACAGAATAAAAACAGGGTAAGCAGTTTAAAAATTTTTATTATTTTATATATTGTTATTATATATAACTGGTGCTGAACAATATAGGTAAAATTGCATATTGCTAATGATTTCAGTACAATGTAAGGTTTAAAAATATCAAGCATAACTAACAAGCAATTATATGTAGACATAATGGCGAGATAAGTTCTGTTCAGTGTCTGCATTTTGCCTCTGCTCTGAATCTGAAACACCATCGTGTTAGATATTAATTTTTTCAGAAAATAAAAAACTTCCTTTTCAGGACTATTCTTTCTTTTCAACTAATTATTGACTTACATTATGTATTCTTAACAGGCACTCTGTTGTGGTTCTAAATGTGTTTAAGATAAGTGTACATTAGATAGGTTTTGCATTGCTTCATATGTTGCAGCAAATATCTTAAGTCTATGAATAACAGTTACTGTTAAAACAGCATACACTCTGTACATCAATTGTACCAACGGGACATTTTGCTTCAACACAGTTACACCATGGAATCACTTTGTGGAATGTACTCTATTCTCACTGTTTGAAATCTAAAGACTAAAACTATAGTAAATTCTACATCAAGTTTAGGGCAACCTGTATGTGTCTGTTCTTCAAATATGCTCCTTTATCTAGCAGCATTATAACAATATATTATTTTCCTATTCAATTCCAGACATCTCACTCCCAGATAAACAGACTTTAGCTGTGTGTATTTTGTGTCCGACTTCAGCTGCCTCAGTGAGGGATGGGATAGCAGGCTAACTGCCTGCAACCAATTGACACATTTTCAAAACAAAGACAATATTGGTGCACACTTAACGCAGTGATGAGGAGGTGCAAGTAAAATTAAGGTGGACTGGCATTACGAATATTTTCACAAGCTTCAGGAATTCTAGTATTCAAAAACCCAACCGAAGCATCCCTATTCCAGTACAGTGGAGAATCAAAGCTAACACATAAAAAACAAATTCACAATATGTGTCATGGTGATATTGCACTTATTCATATCCAGTTTCTTATTCTGAACATGGTTAATGCAAGTCCTAATACACATAATGACAGAATGAAATAAATTTTAAATAGTTAAAGTCAAGCTACAATTTTATAATAAAACATTATCAATACTATGTATTATATTAATGTTAAACTTTCTTACCAATTGCATCAATTTCATCCATAAAAATAATACATGGCTGGTGATCTCTTGCGTAGTTAAACATTTCTCTGATCAGTCGTGCACTTTCTCCAATGTATTTATCAACAATGGAACTGGACACAACCTATTTGTAGAAATCACATATGCAAAAACCTGTAAAAATTATCTTTACATGTAAAATATTCCATAACAGATTTTAAAATAAGATGTTATGGGTAATTCTAGCAACACATCACGCATGCACACACACCCTAAAAAAGATGGTGAGAATGAACCTTATTATATCATGTTTTTAGAAGGAAACGTGCATATTTCACAACATGAGTGAAAATAAGAATAGATCTTTACATAAATCTTCCAACTACAGTTCAACTGTAAACACAATTTATAAATTTTATTTTGAAAATGTTTTCAAGAATTGCTAGAAGCAGTAAATTGGTTTGTTTAAGAACTAAAATAGTACTTTTACCTTTAAGAAATTGCAGTCTAATTGACTAGCCACAGCTCTGGCTAGCAGTGTTTTCCCCGTACCTTAAAACAAAAAAAAGTAATAATAATTGCATTCAGTATATTGAATTATCTGCATCTTAAATTCAGCTAACTATTAACAGAACTCTGAACCTAACAAAACATATATCCTCTATTTTTTTCTTTAACTTTACATTAACCAGATTCACACTATTTTACTGCTGTTTTAGTACAGTTCAGCCATTACAGTTGTATCACTTCAGTTTAGACACACTGAAGGAAATGCAAATAAAATAGCTCTAATATTTTTCCATAAACAAGCTAAACCTGGAAACACTCCCAAATTGACAAAATTATATTTTAGAAAGATACCACTTCAAGAGTCTAAGGCAAATGTGGCAAAGTACAGTGGAACCTCGGTTCACGACCATAATTCGTTCCAAAACTCTGGTCATGAACTGAAGCAATTTCCATCATAGGATTGTATGTAAATACAATTAATCCATTCCAGACCGTACGAACTATATGTAAATATATATTTTTTTAGTTTTTAAGCACAAATATAGTTAATTATACCATAGAATACACAGCGTAATAGTAAACTTGAATAACACAGAAAACCTCACCTGAGAAAACTAACACTACAATAGTTTGTGCTATAGTGCTAGGAACCGCTCGCTAAAAACACTTTTTTTTTTTAATGAGTTTTAAGCACAGGGAAAAAAATTAACATTTGAAAAATCCGTAATTTAATAAACCACCAAGAAATGTAACATTGCCACAATGCACGCTATGAACCAATCGCCGTAAACAGGACTGAAAACAAAAACAAACCTTTTCTACCTTATGCATCTAGCCCTCCCTCTCTCTTTCGTGTGTCTCTTTCTGAGCCTGGAGTGCCTGTGTGTGTGTGTGCCTCTGTCTCGTGTGTGTGTGTGTGTCGCACTCTCTCTCTCTCTCTTGCTCGCTTGCTGCAAAGGAAATGCACAGGGAGAGACTGAACATGTTCAAACCAAAAGGGATACTTGCTTGTTCGTATACCGAGTGTGTGGACGTGAACCGAGGCAAAAGTTTGGCAAACTTTTTGGTCGTAAACCAATTTGTACGTGTACCAAGGTTCCACTGTAATAGTAAAATGCAATACTACCTTCAATAGGAATCACATTAGTGACTGTGAAAAAGATTTGTGCGTTGTCTTTGATTACTTTTGTCATTGTCAATATTTCTAAATTTGCAAACAAGGAAGCATCTGAACTGCTATGTTTTCAAGAAGTATTTCTCCATTATTATAACTGAAGCCTTACCTACTGTAAAACATTAACAGGTTATTTGAGGACTCGTTTTATTCAGTAAACTTTAATTATTTTTAAATGTAACATTTGGAACTGCAACAGATTTTTAAATTAACTTTTTTCCAGTTTCTGGTAACCATCATGAACTTCTCCACTCTGGTTTAAATGTTGAGGGTTACAATAGGAACACATGGAGCTAGGCAGAACCAACCCTCCTGTCCCTAGCAACTTCCTCCATATCTGCCTGGGAAAATATCCAGACATTCCCAGAATAGTCATAAAAACAGTCAATTTGCAAATATCAGACAAAAACATACTTCGTATTATGCAAAAGTAACATTATGATGTGCCACAATTCTGGATGCCAAAGTTGTACAAACATTTTCTAAAAATTACAGAAACAAGGACACTATAAATTAATTCTGAATATAAATAGCAGAAAGAGGAAAATGAGATGCAGTTCAAACTAAGCCTTAGCCTTTCAGTAAATGTTTAGTTTGGAATTAAAACTAACTGTCCTCATTCTCCACAAACTGGGTTATTCACCACTGTCTTAACAGACTTTACCCACACTAATATATTTCTGAGATGCTAGTTTTTAGAGCTGGGCGATATGACCAAAATTCTATATCACAGTATTTTCCTAAATTACACCGGTTTCACGGTATTCAACGGTATTTTTTTCCCATGCATGAGTGGATGTTAACCACATTTTCCACAGCAATTACTGCAGTAGACTAGCTAAGAATAACCTATTCCACTGTCATGCGAATTGTACATTGTACAAAAAAAAAAACATTTTAATGTGCACACAAGTATTAATACAGGTTTGCATGGCCACATAAAGTGATAGTTTTCAAGGGGGTCGCACTAATGAAGAGAAGGAATCACATTGCATGACAGATGCAGTCAAACTATTGAACCTTTTTATTAAACACATTTTGCAAACAACTTAAACTATAATTTTGACAACATATTTTAAACCATCCAAAGAGGCATTTAGACTTAGTAAAATATCCAGAGGTGCTTGTCAAAAGTTGTATTGCACAGACCATGTCTTAGAAAAAGAATGAATAGTAAATATTTTTTGTAAACCAACTACACATTCTGTTAATGTTAATCTCTGTCCACTGACACGTTAAAGTGACTTTTTAAACAACTTTACCATCATTAAACTGCATAATATTTAAACTAATAAATAATAACAATAAAATAAATAATAGTACAACTTCCAGTAATAATACTATTACTTCAAGACTTCAAGCCCAGGTGCATTACACAGTATTCACCAAATAAAAAAATAAAATAAAACAAGTGCAACTTGGCGATGACATCTTTACCAACTGAACCATCATTTAGGCAAATTGCATTAATATGGACCTTGCTTCAAGCTAAGCTATATACATAAATAATAAAACTGCAACTTTCATTTATAATGCTATCTGTGGTATAGCCCTACGGAATCGTATTAGGGAAATGGTGAAGAAAAAAAATACGGACACGGAAGAAAAAAACAAACTATACGTCGAAAACAAAGTCGACATGTTGACTTTATTCTCAACATTTCCACTTTATTCTCATAGTTTATTTTATGAGCAAAAGCAGAATGTCATAAATCACTACGCTTCTTAAACTGACTTCCTCCGCACTAAGAGGAGGCGCCGACAGCGATCATTGCACAGAATCCATTCACTTCATGATATTCCGGGTCTCTGAAAATTTAGAATGCTAAGATATATGCTTGATATCATTTTCATGATGAAATGCATTAAAGCATGTATTAAACATGCACAGTAGTGTGGCGGTAGTGCTGCTCCCTCGCAGGTGTTATGTTCAGTGTAGAGAACTATATGGCAGATGTGATGAGGTTCCAAAAAACTGGATGTATGAATGGGTATCACACAGGTTTAACTTAAATATTCCACATATTTCTCCACATAACCAATCGCCACACAATAAACGTCCTTGTAAAATTAAAACTAGTTATAAACTTAGACCACAGAGTGTTCAGAACTTTAAAAAAACAATCTTCCATTATACATGTTTAATTATGCCGTCCATTCAGGGTTGCGCCCACACCAGCAAGCACTGTGTGCAAGGCAGGAGGAAATCCTGAATGTGGCGCCAGCACATCGCAGGGTGAATACGAGCAATACTTACACTAGCAGGGTTAATATAGCATAACAAAACCCGCCATCCTACATGACTTTGAAAGGAAACTGAAGCACACCGAGTAAACCCACCAGAAAAGCATGCAAATTCAAAGCAGGGAACACATGGGACCCCATCCATGCCACCGTGCCCCCACATGATAAATACATGCTTTAATGCATTTCATCATGAAAATTATATCAAGTATTTATCTTAGCATTCTAAATGCTCAGGGAGCAGGAATATCATGAAATTAATGTATTCTGTGTGCTTTCTGCGCCTCCTCTTAGTGCAAGAGGAAGTCAGTTTAAGAAGCACGTAGCGATTAACATGGCTCCGGGAACACAACACAAAGCAGTTAATGTGCTACATAATTTATGATGGAGTTTGAGAAAATCTAGTAAATTAAATATTCATTTTAAGATGAAGTTTAGTTTACGATGTTCTACTTTAATAACAAATTACGAGAATAAAGTCAACATGTCCACTTTAATCTCAACAAACGGCGAGAATAAAGTAGAAATGTCGACTTTATTCTCGTCATAAACGTCGAGATTAAAGTGAACATGTCGTCACACTAGTACACAGTACCCAGGTACATTACACAGTATTGAAAAAAATACAACTTGGCTTGCAGTATTATCCAGTAGTATAGAAACAGTATTCACACATTTGAACATAATGGTCCACATCTGGCCTTTTAAATCCAAAGTATCTCCAGACAACACACATGACTCCTTTTTCCAGCAAAAGTTCTTGTGTCATCATGTTGAACTTTATCGTCTGCTACAGCTTCAGTTTCGGAATGTTCTGTGTCCATTTTCACCGTGCAATACCTCTACTAACATATATACTCCATTGTATGTGGTGTGTGTTTAGTGGTGTAGCATTAAAAAAGGTCCCCCTTAAACAGGTTCCTGCTGCGCCACGTTCCGAACGTTGTTTAGGCAATTTAAACTGGTGTTGCGGTATAAGAAAAATCCATATCATAACAAAAATAAAAAACGGTTTTCGGTACGAACCGGTATACCGCCCAGCACTACTAGTTTTATATATCTAATCACTAACACACCAGAAAAAATCTGCTGCAAATCAAAATAGTCCTCAACCTTTTTCAACTCTGTTCCTGCTCTATACTGCAAAGAAATACATAAAGTAAATGTACACACACATTACCTGGAGGACCATAGAGCAAACATCCTTTTGGAGGAATTATTCCTACACGTTGGAAAAGCTCTGGGTTTGTTAGAGGAAGCTCAATAACCTGCAATGAAGAATAGTTATTCAGATTATTATTTTTTTTTTATTTAGTTTTGTTGATTCACCTCTGTCAGATATCAGTGTTAAATTACTTTCTTTTTTTATCATCCAATTAAAGTTATTTGTTTTTCTAGTACTTTCATAAGAAAACACCAACAATAAAATGTGTGTATATATATATATATATATATATATATATATATATATTAAGACAAATCAAGTTGCATGTGTATTGGGTTTATTTATAAAGTATGTCTACTGTAAAATAAAATTGAAAATAACTATTTACTAAATAAACAAAAATAATGGGCAAAGAATGTCCAACAACGTAAAGGTACTTGCCAAGAGACAATTTATGTACAATAGAGTACCAGGAGAAGAGCGATATAAGCTTTACTTTTACATTTACTATATACTCTATTACAAAAAAGATTAACCTTAAAACATTTTAATATTTTTGTATCTAAGATTAGAAAGATAGTTTTTTTTACTCAATTGTCAATAAATCAAAAGTCACATGCATCTAATGTTCCATGTTAATAGGTTATTGTTTTGCAAGTAATGCTGCACCTCTCTCAGTTCTCTAATTTGCTCTGACAATCCTCCAATCTCAGAGTATGAAACACTGCCAGGGTCTTCATGAGACATATTGTAGACTAGTGGATCTACTTCTCTAGGCAAATACCTAAAAGAAAGAAAATAATGAAATAGTTATGTATAGTACACAAATCTTTTCTTACTTAACTTAAACTAAAAGGCACATTGTAAATGTTCATTAATACATGTGTATATGTTCAATGTAGAAAATAACACAGAATTGGTAGAGAAAAGCTCATTTTTCAAGGTTTTATTTATTGCATGATGCTGGAAATGTAAATACTGGATATGTCTGTTTTCCCCCCATCACTTTATTGGAAGCTTCTGTAAAATGTTCTCCTTGGGGACAAATAAAGGATGCACTATCTATTTAGTGGACTTACTTGTAGATCCTATTTCACAATCATTAAGTTTAAAGATAATGAACAAAAAAGATGCATTATATAAAGTGCACATAAAGAGCTACACTCTATGACCAAAAAAATCAGAAATCTACTGGCTTTTATTTTACTCATTTTTTTAATAGTAATTGGCATTTTGAATAGCTTTGTCAATGATACTAGATTTTACTTGAGCCCACTGAGTTATATTATATATTCCTAAAATCATGTAAAACCCAGCTCATTAAAGAAAAGCAAAGGCAGCAACAGAGAACAACACTTTCAGCATTAACATCAGATGAATACAACATTGATAAGCTAGGCAGATGCATACAAGAATAATCACTTGGTGAAGTTAGTTTTAAATGAAAATTTACTTGTCAAAGAAACTTAATCCACAGAAAATTTAAAAAACGCATTAATACTTATTACTACAGACATGTTTTGAATTATAAACAACTTTCAGCTGCATATATGATACAGTGTACAAATTTCATAGTTACTGTAAAGAGGAGAAACAGATCTTTCATACACAAAAACATTAAGAATGTTAAATAGCAAATGTACCTCATTATTGTCAAAGTTGTCATATCCAGGGCCACTCTGGTGCCAGGTTTCAGCTTTGACTTGTCAAGCTGTAAAATGAAAACACAACAATAGCAATCAACATTTAAACAGAAGCAATGAAGAAAAATGTTGCTGATCCACACAGAAGGGTCAGATTTGGAAGCCACTGCCGTGTAGCTCTAAGGAAGCAAAAGTCACTATATCACCCAATAAAAAAAATGTTCAGTCCACCTTCCATAACAACCCTTCTAATTGGTACGTTGTTTTCTTAAAATGTTTATTTCTACTTGGATTACACAAAACAGCTCTGATAAAAGCTATAAAGTGACATCTATTCTATAATCAACTCATAGAAAATCTCTAAATTGTTTAGATAGATGGAAACAACATTCAGACCCACATGTGCAAAATGCAGACAATGTTAATACATAAACCAGTTTACCTGTCGACGACAGCCAACAACATAACGAGGACCATTTGTTGCTTTAACAATAACTAGAGAAAAAAGGAAAGTGAAAAAAATCAATTGTCAAAAAAGGGAATTATTTGTCCAATAACAACAAAGTAAACTTATTGTGCAATATATCACAGTAATCCAAGAAAAACAAATCTGAAATATGTTCTTACACTTTTCCTCTGTCAGTTGCTTCAAAACCTCTCCAACAATCTGAGAAAAAAAAAGAAAAAAACCTTAACACATGAAGAAACGTTACAAAAACATGTTTTTCCTAAACAAACTGAAGGGAGAGGATAAAATTAATTTTTTCAAATGCTGTATGTCACAAAGTTGTGTTCTGCAAATGATTGTATAAAAATTCATTTAAAGCTTTGATTTTTTAAAAATTGAGTTAGACAAACACTTTTGTATGAAATAAAAACTACATTTACTGTAAAATACCATATGTAAAAAGCTGTTTGTTAAAAGTACACAAACCTGTTTTGGTAAATTCCAAAATTCTAAAAGACCACATAAGTCCTTTATATTATGTTCTGAATTAACTTTGCTTTTCTTGTCTAAAATGGGTTTAAGCAGTTTCATTTATTGAAAATTCAAACAAGATCCATAGCATACCATATAAAGTTATAAATATTATATAATATAGAAGTAATTGCACTGAACTTGTTTATTCTTTATGATGGCATATTGCAGGTTGCTTAAATCTTTATCAGGATTTGATGGAAGTAAAACTTTTTACTGTACTGCTTACACATGACATGACAATACTACCACAACTGCACCATATGGCATAGTCACAATGGTTTCAAAGCGGGAATCAAATCATAACACCACTCAGCTGCACTGTATACTCATGCGCATATCGATACTCCTTTATCAGATGCTAATGACGCAATACCGCAATGTCTTTGGGATGATGCAGAAATGCAAATTAAATGAGCAGGATTAACAGAATGAACTTGCTGGCTGCATATACTGTAAATGTGTGTAGGGAATATCTCAAAATACTTTCAATGCACATTGGTTACTGCAATTCAAAATTGTAATGTAGTGAACAAAAGCTTAAGTAGAGATTGCAACTGATTTTTATTCTGGTAATAAATAATTGAATGTTTTTCCAATATAAAAGAAAATACAAAACAAAACAACACATCCTTCATTTAAAACAAGACAAATATACATAAACACTCTTGCTAATTTTATAAAGCACCTTTCTAGCACCATCTCAGGTACATGATGAAGTTGAAATTTTACTGTAACAGGATCTCTGGAGGGGATGCAACATGTTCAGCAACACACAGAGTGAACCGAAACCTTGTAGTACAAAACCACACCACTTGTTTTTTTTTCTCTTAAAAACAAGCTTTTTTTTTTTTTTAACTTAATATATTAGTTCTTTGGGTTTCTCTTACCTGCCCAACACTCTGTAAAGCTTTCAGGTCATTTTCTGATTTTTCATACTGTTTTGTAAGCTCTTTCAACTGTTCTCTCACTAAAAGAAACAAATTAAGATACAAAAATTGCACACTAATGGGTCTATTTGGAAAATGAATAGCAAGCTCTTTAATGTTCAATTTAAAAATATCATCGATTTATTTTCTCCATAATGAAATTCCAAACTGAGTTATTAAATACAAACCATCACCTGGTCTTGTGGACATTTAATATATAGACTAGAGAAGAATGAGTATATTATTGACTAAATCTAAACATTGATTAATTTAGAAATATTATTAAAAAAAATAACTTAATGATATTAAATAATTATTAAATGTGTGTGAAATTGTGCATTTTTACAAACATATTTAAGTGACATTTTCTTTGTTGTGTACAATACCCATCATTTTATTAATAATACAGTTTAGTACTATACTGATTATATCATATTGCAGATGGAATCACATCACAGCCTGTGGACAAACACTGACAGTCTAACAACAGCTTCTTCTCATTGGCAGTCATGCTTCTGAACACAATATTACCCTACTGTCCCTGTGTCTGTCCCGTTATCACAGGCTCTTATCCAATTACTCAGCTGTTCTGCATTCCTTGTCTATTGTACATCTTCTATCGTCAATGATTGTTCTTTGTCTTTATGATGGGAAACTCAATTTCCCACCACTGTATAAAGTAACATTGTATGTGTGTTGACGGTATGAAAATAAAGCCCACTTGACTATACTAGTATACTACACCATACAAATATTTTATAAATGTTATATTACTCACGAAAAAGTAAGCAAATTTTGAGAACACCATTACATTAGATCCTTTAAAATCAAGTATGAAAAGACAACCTGCATGGCAGCATCCTGCACTCCACAAGTTGTTGACTGAGATTTAAATGTCCTGTCAGAACAACCACTGCGCATTATGGGGATGCCTGAGCCCAAGTTCAAAGTAAATACAATAACCTGGTAACGTTACATTATGAAAGTCGTCGTTTTTTGATATCTCGGTGTTTTCGAGCAAAAATGAATATAAGAACGACAATAAAATACAAGGAATAATACAGTCTGGTCGAAATTTTGCTAAACGTATTAGATGTATTTCACTTTTGGTACATTTTTTTTTCATTCTGGGTGACCAGTAAGAAGACTGTTTAAAGTTGCATCTTGCTCGGGTCCAAATTAAACGGCTCGGCCTACTGTTCAAGCAGTTACAGTGCTAAACGTGTTAGCCTTACACACTACTACAGGTGTTACACTGCGTCTTATTTTTTTATTCTGACTCAATTTTCCACTAGGAGGATTCGACATGCAAACGAGCGACAATAAAAAACACAAGACTAGGCAGACTTCATAGACACCGGCTGAATGACAAAGCGACTTGGTCTTGACAGCGATTTACGTAAATAACAGTCAGCATCTATTAGTTATGATTGATCAGCCAGGTTTTAGAAAGCTTTTGAAACCAAGCGATCGGAAAACATACGCTCTTTGAGCCTCCCGTCAATCTCCTTATGCTCCAGCAACTTTTTCCTGTAGTCCTGTAAAGCTTTTTCTCGGGGGTCAGCCATGATGCACAACTCAGCTCACGCGCGCCCTACGAATTCTGGGATAGAACTTCTCGCTACGTCAGTGTTGACGACAATGCCATAGAGTTTTTCGAGGTGACAAGAAAAGCCGCGATATTCACAGTGAGGAAAACGCCATCTTTCTCAAGTTTTGGTCTAAAACTGGTTCCCAAACTCGGTTCTGGGAATCGGCTGTGGCTGTAAATATTTGTTCTAATCAGATTCACAATAAGAGATAATAATTAATTAATAATTAATCTCATTTAGATAGCTGGTCTTTTTTACTCTTCTCTTGTTCTGCATTCAGAAAAGCACAGCAGTATAATTTTACATTATAAGACATTTAGAAATATATTTTTATTTTTTGCTACAGCTTTAAATGCTTAAATATTTTTTTATGTTTTCCTGTTATTTTTCCTTTATTCTGTGTAGTGTGTTACCTTCATTGTATCCAAATAGTGATATTTAAAAACAAAGCAGACACCCCAACAAAAAACATTAAATGATAAAAGGTGCAACCACATAAGTGTCAGACCCACTATTTAGTTAATAATGGAAAGGCAAAATGAAAATCATGATGAACATAAATAAAAAGTAAAAATAAAAACACTATCCACATATAACTGCTTATTTTTTATTAAAATGTATTAACACACTTACTTTTGTAATTTCTTCATTGATCCCAAAACACAGAAACTGTCCAATTAGAAGCAGAAGTTGGTTGGGGCAAAAACCTGCAGCTCCAGGGGGCCCCCAGGACTGAGTTTGGGAACTATTGTTCTAAAACAACTTGGACCAGAGAATGGATAATTCCATATTGGAATCCATCCATCCATCCATTTTCTAACCCGCTGAATCCGAATACAGGGTCATGGGGGTCTGCTGGAGCCAATCCCAGCCAACACAGGGCACAAGGCTGGTGCCAACCCACCACAGGACACACACAAACACACCAAGCACACACTAGGGTCAATTTAGAATTGCCAATCCACCTAACCTGCACGTCTTTGGATTGTGGGAGGAAACCGGAGCGCCCGGAGGAAACCCACGAGACACGGGAGAACATCCAAACTCCACGCAGGGAGGACCTGGGAAGCGAACCCGGGTCTCCTAACTGCGAGGCAGCAACGCTACCACTGCGCCACCGTGCCGCCCTCATATTGGAATCACATAAAGCAAATAATAAAGTAGCATGTTTAAACTGAGAAAAGTCAAACACGCTTTTTTAATATAATGCGTGTTTTTCACAAAGTAAACTTTGTGAAAATGGTGAAAATGAAAAGTAAACTTTGTGAAAATGGATAAACAATATACATACAGTATCAACACTGTGTTAATTTGGCTTTCAGAGGAAACATGAGGCATTGAATGTTTTTCTGTATGCTACTGCCAATTTAGAATCACTACATCTAATATTACAGGTTCCATCCTACCCCTTCTAATCCCAATTATACCTCAATTAAACTATGTTAGCCTTGGTGGTCTGCTCTTACCTTTCCAGACCTCCATTAAAACTACTTGGTGGGCTAGTCCTCACTGGAGGCCTACCTCCAAGTGGACAGACCTAGTCAGTTATTAATTCTGTGTCTCTGCTGAATTTCATTAAGTCTTGTTTTCAGTCTGGAGGCATCTCTTTTTCATTCTCAAAGTAAACTTTACATTATCATCTTAACCATATACAAAAATACAGAGAGATGAAATGACAAAAGCTTGAGGCTCACAGTGTATGCATAGACCAAATAACACAAAACATTGTGTGCAAATAGACAAAACCATGCAACATACCATTTAAATAGGCAATAAACTGATACAATCAACCATCACAATTACACAGAGACCCATTTAAATGCAAGTTCCAGAGATCATTGTAGTGGCTCATCTTTTGACATGGTAGACAAAGTGATTTGTACATAAACTGGAGCAAGACATTGTGATCTACTATAATATGATGGAAAATCATAGAGGGCTGCATTATGTTGAGGAGTCTGACAGCCTGGGGGATAAAACTATCACGTAAGCTAATAGGTGTGGCTCTGATGCTGTAGTAGCTTTATCCAGATAGCAAAAGAATGAAGAACTCATGAGAGGGGTGAGAAGGGTCCTGCATAATGTAGCAGGCTTTGTGGACACATCAAACAAAGAATATGTCTTTCAGAGAAGGGAGAGGCACACTGATAATATTTTCCACTAACCTCACTATTTTCAACAGACTTTTATGGTTGGACATGCTGCAGTTAACGTACCAAACTGTAATGCAGTTGGTCAGAACACTCTTGATGGTGCCTCTGTAAAATATTGGGAACGAGAGACAGGAGTCTCGCTTGCTTCAGCCACCTCATAATTAGGGAAGTGGTATCATTAATGCATGTGAAGTCCTCAGTTATATGCACACTGAGGAACTTGGCACTTTTTCTCCACAGCCACTGATGGACACTGTGATGTAGTTAGATTATTTTTCCTGAAGCCAAGAATTAACTTTTTTCATCTCATCACTGTTGAGGGATAGATTATTGTCTCTGCATCAAATGGCCAACGGTTCCACATATTCTTTATATGGTGACTTGTCATTGTTGCTTATCAAACCTAGCATTAATTGTGTCATCAGCAAACTTGATGATGTAATAAGAAGTATGTGTTGCTGTGCAATAATCAAGAGCAGAAGAGTGAGCATGCTGCCCTGAGGAGCTTCAATAATCAGCATGATGGAGTTGGAACAGTTGTGGAAAATACAAACTGACTGAGTCTTTTCTGTCAGGAAGTCCAAGATCCAAGTACGGAAGGAGGTGTTCTGCCTTAACGCACTCATCTTCACAATCAGCTGTTGGGGAACGGTTGTTTTAAAAGCTAAACTTATGTCTATAAACATAGCTCTTACATATGTATCTCTTTTATCCAAGTGTGTTAGTGACAGGTGGGGAACAAAAGGTTTTGTGTTTTCAGTGGACCCGTTTTTCCAATATACAAAATTGCAAAGGATCCGGATAGTTAGGATGACTGGACTTTATGTGTGCAAATGACTAGCTTTTCAAAGCATTTTATGGTAACAGAAGTAAGTTCGACAAGGCAGTAGTCATTTGGGCACCACTCTGATGGGTTTCTTAGGTACTGGGATGATAGTGTTGGAATTGAAGCATCACTGGGATGTTTGATGGACTTAAAGATGTATCACAAATGCCTGTGAGGTCTAAAGATGTATCAGAAATGCCTGTGAGGTCATCAAGTCAGCTCATCTATCCATTACCTTAGCATATGACAGGGTATGTTGTCTGGTCCTTTGGCCTTGCCTTGGTTGACTCTGGAGTTGAACTCTAGAGTTCTCATCACATCAGCTGTGGCCAGACAAAATACTTGCTCATTTGGAGACACACGTGATTTTCTCACAGGCTCCCTGTTCTGTACCTCAAATCCAGCAAAGAACTCATTTAGTTTGTCTGGAATGGATGTGTCATCATGCTTTGTGTGTGGAGTGGGGAAATAATCCATAATAGTTGTGGCCTCCGAACTCACCACCTGCGTAACATGCAATAAGGTGATGGACCTTTTCAGAAATGGCTGTGCTCCAACTAGCTAATGATTTGCTTATGGCAGCAGACATTTGGCAAAATAGCATATTAAATCTGTTAGACGTAGTACAGTATTTGATACTGTCAAGCATGATATTCTACTGTCTAGAATGGAGAACATTCTGGGTATCTCTGGCATTGTGGCTTAAGTCCTATCTGAGTGACAGGCAAGAGTTTGTTTGTCTTGGCAACAGCAGGTCCAGCTCAGCACTGGTCACACAAGGAGTTCCTCAGGGCTCTGTTCTCAGCCCACTACTCTTCTGAATCTACATGCTTCTGCTTAGCCATATTATTTGTAGGTTTAGGCTGGGCTATCAGTTATATCCAAATGATACATCTAGCTCAGTGTTAGAAGTGAACGTTTTCTCAGCTTACAAGTTGCTTCTGTGAAATTAAAACCTGGATGGAATAAAACTTCACAATTAAACTGTAACAAAATTAATGTCATGCTAACTGGTACTAAAGCTTTGTTTAGGAACATGATCTCCTTGTCATTCACCCTTGGTGATGATCTCATCAGAGCTTCTTCTTCTGCTAGGAATCTTGGTGTCATTTTTGATTCCTCCATTTCTTGTTCTACCCACATAAACCACATTAAGAAACTTTACTTTCACCACTGTAACAGCCCATGGTCACTCATTATTCTACTTTTCTGATACTGAGAAACTTGTTCATGCTTTAGTTACATCCTGCATTGACCATTGTACCTCCTTACTGGCAGGTGGCCCATCTTATCATTTATCTCAACTCCAGTTGGTTCACAACTTAGCTGCAAGAGTCCCTACAAAAATCTGCAGTAGTGAGAACACAACAACCACCTCCACTGTCCCTGGCTCCCTGTGTCCTTCAGGACAGAGTAAAAAATTTCTAACTTATAAAACTTTAAATGGCCTAGCACTGGACTACATCAGTAACCTGCTCCATCACTATGCTCCTGTCCTCCCATTAAGGTTCATCGATTATGGCAATCTTATTGTGACCCAAACTAACCTGCGCTCTGTAGGTAACAGAGCCTTCAGTTCCACTGCACCCAGACTTTGGAACAACCTCCCAGCACAAATGAGATCAGTCGACTCAATTCATTCTTTCAAAAAAACTTAAAACTCATTACACCAGGAAGGCATTTAACTTACTCTGACTTTCTGACCCTTCCTTCAGTTTACCCTGTCTGTCCAGGTGCTCAAGATGATTAGCATTTGTATCACAAATTATATTATTTGTTCAGGATTTTTTTGTAGCATTGTTGTATTTTATTCTGGTTTACGTAGTGCCTCATATTCTATTTGAATGTTTTGTATATCCTGTATGTATCTTTATTTAGTGTTTTATGGAGATATTATTTGTATCCATTACTGTACATTCCCTGTTGTTCTTTTTGAATTCATGTGAAGTCTTTTGAACACAAGAAAGGTGTTGTAGCAATAAAATGTATTATTATTATTGGCGATCTCAAATTTGGCCCGTAAGTATAAATAACTTCTACGAACGACGGACTCATGCACCCTGAAGTAAGACTTAACCAGTTAGGGTGAACGGGGTGAGTCGTTGATCAGATGTCACGCACGTAAGCAGCTCCGGCCGCATACTCCAGCGCTAAACACGGGACTTGGTTATCGTGTATTTTGAACCACTAATTGCGGGGTGTGGACATCATTTCACGGGAGTTGCAGCTCAATGAAACTGTTTTGGCGTCTTTCTTTGGTAGTAATAATAACCAATGAACTAACTATACAGTATTAACGTTGCCATTGGTGACTACAACACTCAAACACAATTTTGCAGGAAACTCCAGATTCACTTCGAGGGATCTCCCAATGTTAAGTCGGGTAGCCACACGTGTAATACAAACACAAGCAGCGCCACACACCCACCTCGGAAAGGCGCGATCGGCCCGCAAAGCCCGACTGCAATTAAAGCGCCAGGCCGAGAAGCAGAGGCACGTAATTCACGTCTTCAGCTGTTGCAATAGGAAGTGGCTGTGTTACTCATAATTCCAACGCACTCTGGCCCCATATAAACGTGTCGTGCGACGAATCTTTTAGCTTTATTCTTTTGTTTCCTGTCCGTATCACTTTTTTCTCTTTCTTCACGATCAGGCAGCTCCAAGGCGTGGACAAGCCCGTGTGGATGTTATTAGAGTAGTCAGTTTGAATGTAACGATGGGTCTAGAACAAGTGCGGATATCCATTTTCGCTTTCCTACTGGCCGCCGTGCTCGCTGCAGCCACCTCTTCTGATCCGAGCGCCTCGGCCGCCCAGCGCTGCTTCTGTCAGGTAAGGCGCGCGCGAATAATACGACTGCGATTTGCGTGAGGTAAGGCATTAGCACGACTCCCGGGACAGGCAACTTAACATTACGCGTTTTAAGTGCGTGTACGACAGTCGTGACGATACGCATCTGATTAAAAATCTCGCCAAGAAAGACTAAAGCGACAGAGGGTTGGGTCGCACCGTCAGTCCATTTAAATCGTTAGTCCGATCAAGAGACATTCAGCTACCAACGAGCACTCCGCGTTTGCAATTGCTAGTGTGCAGCGGTACCTGTTCGGAGAAGCTGCGGATTCAATATGCAGTTCTGTTAACGCCTGAGATCGCCTCTGCGTCAGGGTTTAATGTTCTCTACATCTGTAACTGCTCTGCAATGGTGGGGTCTATTGTTGCCGGAATAGGATGTCCAGAACCTGCATGGGCGAGGCACAGGGAGTTCAAAATGTACTTGATAGATTTACATGACTAGTTTAAATACTGTAAGGATGCTTTAGGCCTGATCTTTTAGTCCATTATAAATTTGCAAAAAGTGTGTTTGTGTTAAATCAAAATCCATTTAGTGATGGGTGTATTTTTATTTATTTGCCACAGTGCTGGAACTTTAACCAGCAGCAGTAAGCACAAGACAAGAACCAACTGTGGGTGGGATGCCAGGCCACATTTTACATTTATTTGCTTAGGAGAAGCTTTTATCCAAAACAACTTACAAAAGAGGACAACAATCATGTAAATATAGTCTGAGGGACATTCAAGCGCAGACATTTGTATCGAGAATATCGAGGGGCCTCAATGTAACGGCTACATTTTTGGAATGTAGCAGATAAGCGAAGGGCATGGAGAGGCCCATGTAAACGGGTTTTAATCTCTGCAGATTCACAGTACTTGTGGAGTCTGAGTTTCTTCCCAAGTATCTTGGACATTCAGGGTAGACTTGTGCTTGTATGTCACTCCTCCATGAAATATTTGTCAACTTTATATGCATTCTAGTTACAATAACCTGTACTTAAAGTGGAATCAAATTATCTGTGTTACTTTGTATATTTGACATCTACTTCCGCTTTGTCTTTTGTTCTTTTATATAAGACCTATTAGATGAGTGTGTGTGTTTTGTTTTTTTTTTTTTCCCACCTAGGAGGTGAACTAACATTCTATCAAAGAGAAAAATTAGAAAGAAGTACCAGTGAATACCAGCACACTTTAAGCCATGATAATTACAATATCCTCATCAGTACATAGAATTGTTCATATTCTTTATAAAAACTTTTTCTAAAATAATTTAGTCTGTTTTTAGTTAAGACCTCCTTGAATGTGTAGAATACTGCATTAAATACTAATCGTAGTAGTGTTGTCAAGTATAATAGGAGATTTTTATATAAATCTGTTTAGGTGCATAGTAAACTAAAGCATATTTTTAATATTTTGGCGCATTTCATGTCAGATCTGAAATACCTAATTTAGGATTACAATATTAGGTGCAGGATGTGAACCGTCCCATCATAGGACATACAGATTTTCCTGTTACCCCCAAAAGTACCACACAGGTGTGACTGGGCTGGCTTTGAACCATCCTTCTGGTCTTTTGAGTCAACTGTTTTCGCTATGTTTTTAAACTTTATAAAATCCAACCTGTTTTACTTGGGGATTATTGAGCAGGGCTTCCCAAACTGCTTAAGCCTGTGGTATGTTCCTTCAGAAGGATGCAGGAGAAATTTACACAGCAATACATGTCCCCACTCTCTGGTGCCATGATTAGTGAGTTGAATACCCTTTTGTTTTTACCTGAAAAATCTCATTTTCAATAACCTAGCAGCAACAAATTGTATACCAGATGTGGCAATGCATCCTATTACTTCTCCTTCAACAGTTGCAATAATGGACCAGTTAGTGTCAAAATATAAATGCTGTTATCCAACATATTTCCTCAAGAGTTAACATGTATTTTGTGTTTATAATAGGTTGAAGTTCCAAAATGTTACTTAAACTTGTATTAGCATTATTTTAATGGAGGTTTGCATGTTTACTAATTGGTGCATTTCTGCTCCCCTTGTGTATCAGGTATTTTGTTTGGTTAGCTCATACATCCGTGACATTTGCAAAGCTGCCATTTCAGTCCTTGCTACTAACTCTCTATATGACCCTGATAGTTCTCCAGCTTTAGAAATGTCATATGAATTGTGCCTTGCAGCTAAGATTTGAAAACTGCCTTGGCTGAAAATAATTTTAGTTTCTCTACTGGCAAACATATGACAGGAAATTCTCTGATGCTCCATCTTCTTTGTTAAAGGAAGAAAGAAACATTTGAATTGAGATGTCTGTTTTGATGCTAGTGTGTTTTTTTTTTTTGTTTGTTGTGGCATAAATGGGTAGTTCTGCCATCTCCTAGCTTCAGTGTCCTTGGGCCAAATCTCTTCTTGGCTTTAATGTGGAATTTGCATGTTCTCCCTGTATATTTATGACTTTTGTCACTAGACATGGGTAATGAATCCAGTCTCTCTGCATTTTTCCCTTTTTGTTCCTTTTCCAAATCCCACAAATATGTATGCCAGAGGGATGGGTGACTTGGACATGACCTAGCATGGCATGCAGGTCAGAGACTCATTCCTGCCTTGCAACCAAGGCTGCCAGATCAGGGTTGTGAGGAGCAGAAGCCTATCTGGGTTAAGCAGATTTGATAATGGATGTGTAGATGACTTTAATATTGGCTGCATGATAAATGACAGTACTGTGTGCAGTAATGCTTAGTTGGTGTTGATGCTTAAAGTGCTACACTCATATTGGGACCTCTTTTGTATTTTTAGGTTACTGGCCACCTTGATGACTGCACTTGTGATGTCGAGACCATTGACCTCTTCAACAACCAGAAGCTCTTCCCCAAATTACAGAAACTCCTGGAATCTGATTACTTCCGGTATTATAAGGTAAGCTTTAAGGGTGAACAGGGATGAGTTAGGGGCATGGTCCCTTCATACCGACTTTTATGTATAGGCCATTCTTAACTGCTGGGGTGTAGTGAGTTTAGTCTACAGGAACTGCAGCATCTTTCATATTTTGAAATAAATGTCAAATTTCTGTGATTTCCATCTCTGTAAAACCACTTGTTCCAAAAAATTGATTGAGTCCAAGTATCTGCAAGAGAACAATGACTGAACTCAAGTTCAAGATTAATGTTGTATGGGTTTCACTTTTTCTACTGTAACATTGCTCTGTGGATCACTACGTAGCTTCCCAAAACATATTTTGTTGTGCCTACAGAGTAGTTAATTTTGTAATGGAGACGTAAGTGTAACTTATCAGGGTTGCTCTATAAATAAAACCTAAGTGACTGTAACAAAATCTTTTGTTTCACTGTTGCAAATAGTACTACCCAAAGAGATTTGGATGTTTGTGTATAGGGCATGGTAGTGATGTAGTGTTTTAGTACAATATACTTCCAATTCCACAAGCTCATAATTCCTGTCCCTGACACTTTGTTTGGCGTCTTTATGCTCACCCCAAGTCCAGGAGTTGTATTTCTGAGGGACACAGGGCTGCTTCTTACACATGGATGATGTGTATGTTAAGTTAATCAGCAACTCTAAATTGGTCAGATTTGAATAAATGTAGGTGTGTTTTGTGAGTGCCCAGCAAAGGAATCATCCAGGGCAGGCTCTTGCCTTGCTGGGTTAGCATCTGGCTTAATGGGACGCAGTAAAGCAGACAAAGGGAATTCAGGAACTGGAGGGATATATTACCAGTGGTTCTTTGACTTTGTCATGGGGACCCCATGTGGGGTATATATTTATATATAAATAAAAGCAAGCAAGCAGTAGTGGGGTAATTGGTTTCCTAATCTTACATTATTTATCTTAATAATAATAATAATAATAAATAGTTCCAAATATCCAATTGAGACACACCTCAGAAAGACCATGCAAAATCAGCTGTAGTGTTGTGTGTGGTATGTGTTGCTCCCCCCCTCCCCCCAGTAAATAAAATAATAAAACCATATTTCCAAAATAGTGAAGATCTCTGAATTCTTGACTTAAAATGAGGAGTTATGTACGTGAAAGTAAAGATGTTTAATCAATCATGTAAAATTTAAAATGAGTATTCTTCTGATCCAGGACTTACAACTTTTACTGTATAGTGAAGAAATACTATAACTGGATGTACAGTACTAGCTATCCAGAATTGTGCCAACTGTGAGCACACAAATGCTCCCAAATACTGAATGTTTTAGGTCTCCAGACTAGTATTCATTCATGGCAGAACTAGATTGCTTTGCCATGTAAAAAGGGTGCAGCATGGGAACTGGAAGTTGCTAGAAGAAAATTAATATTCAGTTTAATTGAGGTTTTATGTGTTACTTTGTATCTACAAAAATGCTGTAACTACTGACTGACCTCTATATATTCACTAAAAATTATGCATTTTAAAATAAGAGGTGAGGGCAAAACTTTAATTAGATTTTGTAATATAGCGCAGTTCATGGAGTGAATTTTAACAAGTTAAATTGTAAACTGTAATTACAATTTTACATAAGTCATACAGATTCATTTAAACCTCTTCTAAAGAAAACATTTTCAGGTGAATGTATCCAAAGCTGTACATGAATGCAGCATCCTAAACACAGGTAACAAATCCAAAACATTTGGAAATCAATCTAAAACACTACATTTTAAAAAAAATTTCCACATCTGTTGATGACCAAGAAATAATGCTAGTGTGCTAATAACAGGCTAACAGCCAGTGCTCCAATGTCCTTGCCTTGCTGTTCATATTGTATGGATACTGGGGCACAGCAATACAGCAGGATAGATGGGGGTCGTGTTAAACAGCACTTGAGACCTTTGGGAAGTGGCCAGCTGCAACACCTGTCCCCTCTGCCAGACAATATAAATAAGGAATACCAATGTGCTTGTAAGAACTAAGGTGTTGGAGTCATTGTGCTTCATTTTTCATATTGATTCTCACAACTGACCTGTAAGATGGGTTCCTGAGGTGCTAGTTGAAATAGGAGGTATGGTAAAAGTTTTGTTAATACCTGATTAACTAATACTTTAAGCATTTTATATTGAAAGTCTTAATAACAAAGTTCTGAAATTCATTAAATGATTAACTGAAAACGTAAACCCAGCTCAGTTCTAAAGGATTTCACCAGGTACACACACATACTTTTGAGATTCAGTTGTCAATAATAAACTTTTTTTTTTTTTTTTTAAAAAAACCACCCACTCCACCCCCAATGAAGGTGAATCTAAAAAAAGCATGCCCTTTTTGGTCCGAAAACAGTCACTGTGGGATAAGAAGTTGTGCAGTGAAGCCATGTAATTTGGTAAGTAGATGAGCTTGAGCTTAAGTTTAATTTTTTTGAAATAGAAGCTTTTATTATCACTAGATTAAGATTTATTTTCATTTTCCCATTATTCAGTTGGCAAGTTATAGGACACGTGACCACTAGTGCCACGTTTGTGATGTAACTGGAAGTCCCGGTATAAACATAGCTGTGGCACTTGTCAAAGATATCCTTTATTTAGATTTAAAAAAAAAAAAAATGCAATCTCTTGTAATAATTCTTTGAGTAGTGAGAAAAGCGCTATATAAATACAAAGCGCTCAGCAATTGCAGGTTAAGGGCCTTGCTCAAGGGCCCAACAGAGCAGAGTCCCTTTTGGCATTTATGGGATTTGAACCGGCAACCTTGATTGCCAGTGCAGATCCCTAGCCTCGGAGACACCACGCCACCTAATACTAGTACCTAGTACTTGTTGCTTTGTAGTCCAAGTAGGCCAACTGCTAGTTTTGCTTCAGTTTTGATCTATTTGTTTTTTGACTTGACTTTTAGTTTGCCGTGGTGCTTTGTTTGCTTGATTTGTGTGTGTTTGTGGTTGTGTGTGGTGTGTTTCTTTTTTTTCTCCCCAATTGATCTTGCCTGACACTGAATGATTCAGGTTCATGTTATCTCCTTGTCCTTTTCTCTCAAAGTCAATTCAGGTCATGCTGGATATAGTGAACTTTGACCATGTTCACACACAACTTTTTTTTTTTTTTAATTTCAGAATGAGTTACCCATTGGGCTCATGTCTTCTAATAGCAAGGTAAATTTTTTTGCCTAATGTTTTGGTGTTTGGTGGGTGCAAAATGGTTTAATTTTGTCTTAACCAGTCTGCATTTTTTTATAAATTGTTGATAGTACTCAAAAGAAGCATCTGAGGAACAGGAAGACTGTGAAAAAGCTGGAAAACTGGGAGCCATCGATAGTTCTTTAAGGTAAAGGCTCAATTCCAGGTATCTGAAATGGAAACATTTTTAACCACAAAAACAAGTTTTCTGTGGTGGGGTGGCACCCTGCCTGGGGTTTGTTTCCTTCCTTGCACCCTGTGTTGGCTGGGATTGGCTCCAGCAGACCCCCATGACCCTGTAGTTAGGATATAGTGGGTTGGATAATGGATGGATGGGAAAACGAGTTTGCTTGGTAGGATTTCATATTCTTTAAGATCTGCCTTGAAAAGCCAGTGTTCCTGAGGGTGAGCATGCACGGTGTTAAGAAATCTACAATTTGGAGACCTTTGGCTAAATTTTGTGTGTATATGTATATCTTTGGCTCATCAGCAGCTTATTGGCTGTCGTAATATTCAGACCTTGCCTAGTGGCAGCAACCTATCTGAAGTGCCAAACATTATGGTTTGTAAGATGCAGCCAAATATATAGGACGTTTTGGGTTGGGGCATGTTTATTAAAGCTAAAAGTTTATATTCACATCTGCTTTTTCTTTACCCAAGTGAGGAGGCACGACGGACACTACAGGAGTGGAATCGGCATGATGATGAAGCAGATCGTTTTTGTGAAGCTGATGGTAAGGGTCCATGTGGAGCTCTACTGGATCAAAAGCTAGAAGGAATGTGGGTAGTAAAGTTTGCTCACAGACACCTGTGCCAGTGGCTGTGTAACTAGCTTTGATCATTGATGTTTTGTTTTGCTCAGATGAGCAATCGCCAGACTCAGAGTACGTGGATTTGCTGCTGAACCCTGAGCGCTTCACTGGTTACAAGGGTGCAGAAACCTGGAAAATCTGGAACAGCATCTATGAGGAGAATTGCTTCAAGTAATCTTACACTTTTTTTTTTTTTAATTCTGAATTTTGGGATTACCTTTTAAGATTTTAAGAGTCTGTTTTTAAATATCTGATTTATTTGTAGGAAGAACTTTTCCAAGAAGGGGGGGGGAATGGTAGGGGGAATTAGAGATAGATAGATATTGAATATTATATATAATATTCATTCTCTCTCTCTCTCAAAACTGCTCAAAAAAATTAAAGGAACACTTTGAAAACACATCAGATCTCAATGGGAAAAAGAAATCCTCCTGGATATCTATACTGATATAGACTGGGTAATGTGTTAGGAACGAAAGGATGCCACATCGTTTGATGGAAATGAAAATGATCAACCTACAGAGCCCTGAATTCAAAGACTCCCCAAAAATCAAAGTGAAAAAATTGTGGCAGGCTAGTCCATTTTGCCAAAATTTAATTGCAGCAACTCAAAATTGTACGCAGTAGTTTGTATGGCCCCTGTGTTCTTGTATACATGCCTGACAACATCGGTGCATGCTTCTAATGAGATGACAGATGGTGTTGTGGGGGATCTCCTCCCAGATCTCGACCAGGGCATCACTGAGCTCCTGGACAGTCTGAGGTGCAACCTGGTGGCATTGGATGGACCAAAACATAATGTCCCAGAGGTGTTCTATTGGATTTAGGTCAGGAAAGTGTGGAGGCCAGTCAATGGTATCGATTCCTTCATCCTCCAGGAACTGCCTGCATACTCTCACCACATGAGGCCAGGAATTGTCGTGCACCAGGAGCCACTGCACCAGCATAGGGTCTCACAATGGGTCCAAGGATTTCATCGTGATACCTAATGGCAGCCAAGGTGCCATTGTCAAGCCTGTAGCCGTCTGTGTGACCCTCCATGGATATGCCTCCCCAGACAATCCTTAACCCACCACCAAACTGCTCATGCTGAATGATGTTACAGGCAGCATAATGTTCTCCATGGCTTCTCCAGACCCTTTCACTTCTGTCACGTGCTCAGGGTGAACCTGCTCTCATCTGTGAAAAGCACAGGGCACCAGTGGTGCATCTGCCAATTCTGGTATTCTATGGCGAATGCCAATTGAGCTGCATGCTGCTGGGCAGTGAGCTCAGGGCCCATTAGAGGACATGGGGCCCTTGGGTCACCCTCATGAAGTCTTTCTGGTTGTTTGGTCAGAGACATTCACACCAGTGGCCTGTTGGAGGTCATTTTGTAGGGCTCTGACAGTGCTCATCCTGTTCTGCTTTTCCCAAAGGAGCAGATACCGGTCCTGCTAATGGGTTAAGAACCTTCTATGGCCCTGTCTAGCTCTTCTACAGTAACTACTTGTCTCCTGGAATCTCCTCCATGCCCTTGAGTCTGTCCTAGAAGACACAGCAAACCTTCTGGCAATGGTACATATTGATGTGCCATTCTGGAGAAGTTGGACTACCTGTGCAACCTCTGTAGGGTCCAGGTATCACCTCATGGTACCAGTAGTGACACTGACTGTAGCCAAATGTGAAACTAGTGAAGAAACGGTCAGAAAAGATGAGGAGGGAAAAATGTTGGTGGCCTCCACCTGTTAAACTATTCCTGTTTTGGGGGCCATCTCATTGTTGCCCCTCTACTGCACCTGTTAATTTCATTAACACCAAAGCAGCTGAAACTGATTAACAACCTCCTCTGCTATTTAACTGACCAGATTAATATCCCATAAGTTTCATTGACTTGATGCTATACTCTCATTAAAAAGTGTTCCTTTAATTTTTTTGAGCAGTATCTATCTATCCCTATAGTGTGAACTATGCAAATTGTAACCTGCAATAACTAAACCTAGGTTGGCAGGCTGAGGAGTAGATTGGTATTGATATAACAAATGGTCTCCCCAAGAGAGTTGGGAGGATATTTCCTAGGATGTTACAATCACTCGGTGAATGTTCAATGAAAGGTTATACTGGTGGGCTTCCTGTCTGGAGGAAGAAGGAATTTCTTTTGAACATCTAGCAAGTGCTATGCCACAGGAAGCCTGAGTATTTCATTATTTTTCTTGTCACTCCTTTCAGGCCAAACACAATTAAAAGACCTTTGAACCCACTTGCAGCTGACAGAGGTGAGTGAAACTAAAGTTGGGATGGAACTCTCATCAATTCTTAGTTTGATGGCTGTCTCAGTAAAACATGAAATGTGCATTTTTGCACTGGATCCTTGTTTGCTTGTGGGATCCAATGGCATAAACAGTATTTAAAAATCAACCACCATTTTCTGCTGTCCAGGTAAGAATGCCTTGCTTCTCACAGAAAACTGGACACAGCAGCTTGTGTAATATTAGGTCAGAAATGACCAAACAGAGGTTGCATACTCTTTACATGAAGAAAAGTGGTCAAGGTGTATGGTGGAAATATATTCACCTTTTAATATCACATGAATGATTTCATCTTAAGTTCACTCAGAATTTGGATCCTGGCTGTGAATTCTGTATGCAGTGTTGTAAAATATAATCCTAATGGATAAAGAAAATATCACAGAAAAATGCATCCACGCAAGCAGTAAATGTATACAAAGAAGCAATCAGAGGTAATATAAATTACAGTCCATGGGATGGAGCAATTAGCACATGCATGTAAGAGTTTTCACTATACCCTGTACATCTGTAGGTTTATAGGATCATAATTGGCATGTGAACACTGAGAAGCTTTTGCTTATACGGTCCACTACATTAAGGCTTGATAGTAATGACCATTCCTTTAAGTTTCAAACTGGAGTCCTATTACACAAATTATCAAAGAATGTAGTGTTCAAAATAAATCAGATGCAATAGTATGACTTTTTTTTCTTTCTTTCCTTCCAAAAAACAGGTGAAGATGAAGGTAAGATCACATTTTTAAGTAGGTATGAATGATCACTTGACTGTGCCATGAACAAAATTATACCTGTTGTCCAAGAAGTTTGTGCATTTTTTTTCCAGCCTGCTTCTTATACTGTTGCTTTATTTTCTTTAAACAGGTAGATCATTTTACCATTGGCTTGAAGGTGAGTAACAGTGAATTTGGAAATGCTGGCAAGGCACTTGGAGGTGTGTGTGTTTGTGAACCAACCCACCCCAACTTCTTGGACACTTGCGTAGAGCCAATTTATAGTAACCAGTTAACCTGATCCCCACATCTCTAGGGATGTGGGAGGAAAGCTGGAGTACCTGGAAGAAAATGTACACAAATGAATGTGACTTGGCAGAGACTTGAACTCTGGGTGCTAGATATGTAAGGGTAGCAGAGCAAATGTTTAAGCCACTGGGCTGCCAAGTAAACTGTCCAATCGGTCTTGTATAGTTCCTTAAAGAACACTACAAAGTTAATACTTGAGCATATGTTTTTAGTTTTACTGATGATTCCTTCAGATATGTGACCCACAGCTTTTCATTTGTATGTCTTGTAACTGTTCTCAAACTTGCCATGGCAGTTTGTTCCTTACTCTTGGCAGTTAAGCTCTTTTGCACATGAAGACGTTCCAGCTCAGCTTGGCCATGCAAACCAATATATGCTATAATCCAGGCAAGACAAAGTCCCAAGATATGTTCTCATTTAAAGAATATGATTGTTTGCAAATGCTGTTGTCAAGGATTTATGTAGCATTCCAAATTAGTTTATCTGCCTTTTTAAATCCCCAAAAACTTAATTATAATGGATATTCTCCAAATGGCTCATTGTGACTCAGTCAGTTAATCTGCCTCTTCTCCTGCTGAATAAATATATAGTTTAACCAGTTTCATACTGTGTATCCATGGTACATACTTACCCTGAAAGTGACTTCACAAAATATTTTTAATGCAGGTCTGTGTGTTGAAAAGAGAGCCTTTTTCAGATTGGTCTCTGGGCTTCATGCTAGCATCAATGTACATCTTTCTGCTCGGTATCTTCTTCAAGGTAAGTCTGGTGGCCTTTATTATTAACTTGAAATAAGGGCTTTTGAATGGGCAAGGAATGGATACAGTCCTAAATTCTTTAACTTGCACTCTATCCAACCATTACTCAACCCATTTAACTCCACTGTGGGGTTGCAGAAGCCTGGCTGGGGACCCTGCCAACTCCTATGGAAACACCTGGAAACGGGTGTCCCGCCACATCTTTAGAATATGGGAGGAAAGGCATGCAGACATGGATAGAATGTTCAAAGAGCCATCAGCTTATTTGAAGGCCAGTTGAGTTGTGTTAAGGTGGCTACTCTAACTTAACAAAAAGGTGTGGTGCAGCACAGAGGTTGTGTGTTTTTATTTTTAAAATATTTTTATATATATATTTTAAATATTTTTAATAAAGACATGCTTATGCAGCATATGTGGATATTGTGGCAATGCAAAATCTAGAGAACATTAAATCCTATCGAACAAGTCTAATGTGTATAGTAAAATTCTTTCTTGCGTGACAATCCCTAGTTTCTTTGCTTTGCAGTTATCATAAACGTGCATGTTTCCAAAAGCCTAAATTAAACCAAGAACGTTACAATCTGTAAAATAGATGCATACACTGAATTGATTAAACAGAAATGTAAGGGAAAAACTCTTTTCTTAACCTTATTCATAGTGCATTTTTAAAATATTAAATATCACCTTTGTGTTCTCTGCTTTAGTATTATGATTTGTTGTGCTCCAGATAACTCTAGGAGGTTTACCTAAAGTCTATGCCTTTTAGGGTCCAGATAATGCCTACTAACCAAAGTCAGCCTGGCTGCAAAGGTTTGTCCTGTACAGGCCAAAATCTATTTCTGTGCCAAAAAAGGAGTGTTGGGTGACCTCCAATACCTGGATGTTTTGACATGGCTCTTGTTTACTCCTAGATAACTGGTTTGAACAGAAGTGGGGTCATAATGTCTCAGAGTTCCAGTTGCGCTTCGATGCCAATTTGACTAAGGGAGAGGGACCTCGGCGACTGCGCAATCTGTATTTCTTGTACTTGATTGAGCTGCGAGCATTATCCAAGGTTCTTCCCTTCTTTGAGAGAACCTCTTTCCAGCTGTATACTGGTAATGCAATTCGGGACAAGGAGAACAAAAACCGTCTTCTGAAGATCTTGGATCTTATTAAGTAAGTTTTGTGGAGATTAAGTAAGCGGAATATTCTGGTATATCTTTAAGACCTTATTGTGGCAGCAGGTTTCCTTTGGTTTAATCTATCCTGTCTAGTCTGACTGGAGGACATGGAAGTCTCACTAGGTCTGATCATGCCCTGTGACCCTCGGTAGAGCTTATGGATAACAGTAACCAGATCTTTCTGATCCAAACCAGCACCTACTCAAAGATTTTTCAAACTCTATCACTCTGTTAATGACCCTGTGTCCCAAAACCTTGCAGCGGAATCTCCTTTTAACTGCTTATATCTGTACGTTTTTTGGCTGTTATACGTTAGGATGCAATTGTAGCTGTGCCAACAGCTAGAGATTTTGGTTGAGAATGCACGTGTCTGATACACCTGCAGTGCTGCCTTGGTCCTGCACCCGTCAGTCCAACACTGCAGGCTCCACCATCCTTTTTTTTTTTTTTATTTTTTATTTTTTTTAAAGACTTTGAGGTTATCAAATTTTATTCTGTGACCTCCACACATTCGTGACACATGTCACCGGCTGTCACAACTGCTCCTTTTTAAAGCTCTCTAGTTACCATCCATCAAATCGGGAACCCCACTCCCACTTGTATGCTAATATTGCGTGAAGCTTTTTTTCAACATAAGCTCCCAAAAACTAGTCCTAGGGCAGCCAACATGTCGAACTTTGTGTCTTTCCACGTCTGCATTTCTTGGTTGTATCCATTGCGAAAGTCTTGAACATTCTTTCTTTAAACTGTAAATGGTTCAGATGTACACCACCTCTTCACCTGAACATCCAAAACATAGTCTTGGGTTCAGTGGCATGTTTTTTAAATGTGTAATTATTGACATTGGTGCTGGGACACCAGATATAAATCTGAACAACCTTCAGAGTATCATGGTGGGTGTTACGAATGATCCAAACACATTTAATTAATAAAAAAAAAAAAAATGTTCAGGCCACTCCATTTCCACTCACAATCCTCCTTCGGTGAACCATGTATGCATTAAGGTCTCCTAGTTGGACTAGTGGATAATTTTTATTGTACTCAAGCCAAATATTCCAGAAAGTCTGTTCTCTCCAACTCTCGTCTGATTGAGACAACCCTTCTGTCCATCACCACACACTGTAAATGCATTACACCAAGCCAGAAGCATTGGGAATGTTCCCACTTGTGTCCCGGGCGCCTGTAATAGCTACACTATTAAGAAAATCTAATGCGTGTGGGGTGTTTTTATTTATATATTAAAAAAAAAAAAAAAAGTTGACAAGGTTTTCACTTTTGACTTCAGAGTTCATGCTGTTTGTAGAGTAGAAGCCAACTGTACCATGCTACTATTTTACTTTATGGCAGCTTTTTTTATTTTTTTATATTAACATCAGTAAGTTCACCACCCAATGCTAAATATTTGGTGAACGAACGAGAGATGGTTAGCCAGTTACACAGTGGGAATGATTAGGGGGCCGGGATGACTAGGCCATGGAGGGCGATTTAGCCTTGATGTGGGATACACCCTGCCCTTTTATGAAGGATGCCCAGGGATTTTTTTTATGATCTGAGTCTGGACCTCGGTTTTACATCTCATCTGAAGGATCGCACCATTTTTACAGCCTGGTGTCCCAATCACAGCAATAGGGCATTGGGATATACATTGAGACCATAGGTTAAGTGGACCATACTGGCCTCCAACACCTCTTCCAGCAGCAACCCAAGCTTCACCTAGATGGTCACCTATCCAGGTACTGGCCGAACATGCTTCAGGTGGATGACCTTTTCTGAAGCACATGTGGTAAGACTGCTGGACAAGCTTAATCTCTTTCCTTATCTGAAGTAATACTGCATGTCCCAAAAGCCAGTTTCCATTGGCGCTCCACCTCTACCCCCATTCCTCCGGGGCACCTGAATTGCATTGCACCTACTGTTCACCTTTCATTTTGTGAACTGTAAGCTACAAGGTTACCCTTTTGCTACCTCAGGTTAAAGGGGTATGTGTGTGTCCTCTGGCTCAGAGTGTGGCATGGTTTACCCATTTTTAAACTGGAATCTCAGTTTTAATGTGGATTATTAAGGAGAAATGTCAGACAAAGCTAACCCTACCAGTATTGTAGTTACAAGATGGTTCTGTTGCTTTCCAAGTGTTATACAAGTCAGCATGTTGTGCGAATTGGGAAGAAGTTTCAATCTTTGCAGGAAACCAGCCCCGAGTCTGGTGGGGTCTATATGCCCTTTTTATAGCTTGCAAAAGTTGGTTTCACTTTGTATCTTGGCAGATCTTTCCCTCTGCACTTTGATGAAAATTCACTGTTTACTGGAGATCAAAAGGAGGCGCAAAAACTGAAGGTAATTTAGAACCCTCTTCTAGAAAACTGGATGTTTCTTAACCCATTTTATGAAGTGTGTCTTTCTTGGTAGGATGACTTCAAGCACCACTTCCGAAACATCTCCAGAATCATGGATTGCGTTGGATGCTTCAAGTGTCGTCTCTGGGGCAAACTACAGGTATGAAATCCAAGTAATGTGTTCTTTTGTTGCTACGGACAGAGTGGTGCTGGTGTAATGTTTTTCTGTGAATGAAATTTCCAGAAGATGCATGTGATTTGAAATAGAGAGATGTGAGAGGGGCAATTGGTATATTTATAAATGTAGTAATTGGGCCATAAAGCCTTTGGTTATAATCGTAAAAATCACTAAAGCACACGTTACTTTGATGTACTATATATGTCTGTTTTAGACGCAGGGTTTAGGAACAGCACTAAAAATCTTGTTCTCGGAGAAGCAGATTGAGGCAATGCCGGATTTGGAATTTCCAGATTCACCATCCAGCTTCCAACTTTCCCGGCAGGAGATTGTTGCTCTGTTTAATGCTTTTGGCAGGTAAGGGACTCTGCACACTCTGTATCATTCTTACATTTAGATTGCATCTCAGTACTTATGAATGGATGTTTTCATGTGTTCAAAACTCTCCAATAAGTCTGGTCTCCTGTTTGAGTCCCAAAAAGCTGATTTAACACTTGCATAGGAATAGCTGCAAGCTAATCTGATTTTCATAAGGTCCTTCTCACAAATGGAGTACAGTAAATTTCTTCCTTGTGGTAATCAATATGCAGCATGTCACCACTTTGACACCATGACCTGTTTAAGCATTATCCTGGTTTGAAGGGGACTTAACCAGGTAAACTACTTGTTTGTGGCTGAATTCAAGCGAACATGATCTAGCTAACTTAAGCCAGGCTTGAGTTAGCAGTGTTTAGAATGAAATGAGCATGTTAGCTCAACTCCTAGAGGGGGGAAGAATGTTAAAAGAATTTTAGTGTTTCACATCCACCAAGCAAGAGCAGTTTCTGAAGTGGAAATAAAACCAATCTTAATGTTTTTAACAAGTTGATGGCTATTATAACCTGATTCTTGTGCTCTTGGCCTTATTGAAAACGTGTATGTTACTTCCCAAGTTTCAAACTTCTTTCTTTTGAATTTTGGGCATTTTGCTGCAGGCTTAATTACTCTAAAAGTAAAGGGGTGCCACACTGGGTAGCACATTGGCTTTGCCGGGTGCAGCCTCCTGGATTCTCCTCTCCTAGCCAAATGTTATACTTGAGGATGTGGAAAGATGAGATGACATGCAAACTGTACAAAGATACGCAGACTGGCCCCTGAATGAGTGCTGGGGGGGCCCCCCCTTACAACTTTGTATTAGATTTGAGAATGTTGTATTAAAATTTAAAGTCTTAACACCAATTCTTAAAGTGTTTGCACGTGTAACAATGTTCAACTGTAATCCAATATAATTTATACATTCACCCTCGCAGGAAATTAATGCAGAATCCTGTCACTTTGTCAAAATATCCTGCAGAAAGTGTTTTTAAAAGCCAGATACCATTTATACGGCAGAATACAGGAGTTGCCTTACTTTGCCTATTGTTGGCAGCATGATTATTTTGTAGTTTCAGATTGCAGATGTGCTCTCATACTGGGCCCAGTAGAGATTGACAGTTTAATGATGGCTTTGCTCCTGTTGCTACCAGGAAATAGGCTCTAGTACCTTGTGCTCCGAAAAGTTGGACTGCAAGGGTTCTCTGAGTGTATGGACATATTCTATGTACAGATGAACTATATAAACAGTGCTGAGCAATGTCTCAGATCACCTGATTCGGGTTTGTTTCATGAAGAATTAATAGTTCATAACAATATTAAATACTGACTATACTATCCCTCTAAGATAAGTTGTAATTGAAGCAGTCCATATAGGCCTCTGCATTAATGTTTTCAGGGTAGCATGTCCGCCTGGTCCCTGGGTGTGTTTCCCATACGGTTTGGTACAGGATTTATAAAAGCACTTGTAATATCTGATGTGCCATTTGTTGGCTGGCCGAGCCATAGGAACCACACACACACACACTTGAAAGGTTGAAAGTACAAATGTAAATTTTTTTTTTTTTTTCTCCCCTTTTTGTTTTTAGAATTTCAACAAGCATAAAAGAGCTTCAGACCTTCCGTGACCTTCTGTCAAGAATTCAATAACCAGAGGATGATTATGTGAAGTTTCTAACCCCCTAATCTTTTTCAAATTGTGAAACCTGACCAGATATGTTGCACATTTTAAAATGTGGTGTGGGTGTTTGAGTCTTTCCTCTGAGCGCTTCACATTTTAACTACCCTGAGCTTTATGGCATGTATGGTGCACACTTACAGTAAGTTGTGGAGTCCTGTAGTTAAGCACCGCACATCTGTGCTATTTTCTAATTGCTCATGGATTATGTGGACCACCCTGCAATGAAGTGGATGCCAGCATTGCCTATGAAATCTGACATTTTGGAACATTAAGCAAGCAAAGCCAAATCTCCTCTCTTATTCTAGACAGTGGAGTGTTGCTGTTTAATAGTTTTACAGGCCTTTAGTTAATTTAGATTAATTCTAGGGCTGTGCTACTGGCATGGGGCTATTTAAGAGTCCAACAGCCACTGCCTAACAAATAGTGGGTTTTTTTTTTTTTTCTTTTTCAAAAATAAGGGGGCACACTTTTTGGTTTTTTTTTTTGGTGGACTTTTGAAACTTGGATCTATGTACTACTGAAAGAGTTTAATGTTTGCACTATTATATTACAGAGGAAATATTTTTTTGGTAAACTTTTTTAAATATAAAACATTAAATTTATATAATATCTTAAACCTCTTTGTGTTTTGGGTTTCCAGATTTCTGTATGGCATGAGCAGGATTATAATCAGAATGGGGGAAATGTGGAGAGTTGGGGGGTATGTAAGCTTTTATTTTGGATTCAAGGTCCAGTCAGTGTAAAGTACTAGAAAATCCTTTTACATGATGGCCAGGAATGATGCACTATAAATGCATTCGGCTCTAATGAGTGTCTAATGATTTTCCTATTGAAAGTTTAATGATCCATGTATGATGCTGTTAAGCATATTGAATTAGAAGACCATATGTAAGGATAGGCACAACGTGGATACTTTTCACTGTTTCATTTAATTCAGTGAAAGATGGTGGTGTACATTTTTTGTGTTCACATTTCTTATATCTGAAGTGGGTGACTTACACCAAAATCAGTTTATAAAAGGGTAGAAACTTCAAATGCTGTGCCTATGGCCAAAAAAAAAAACCCATCCAATTTTTCAGTCAGGGATCTTGCTGGAGCCAAACGTAAGTGAAGTTTGCTTAAACCAGAGTGAGAACAATTAGTCTGCTCAGTGAGTGTCACGTTTCTGAACCACTCCAACACCTCATGAAGGTGGCTGTCAAAGTAAAGGTGGTGATTTTGAACTGAAAATATAAGAGGTGCTCTCCCTTACCTGGTCTGAAAGACTGCAAGCTTCTGCTTACAATAAAGCATCAACAGTCAAAGTCTCCTACAAAGCCATGGAGATGTGTGTGCAGAGAGCCCACTGCATATTTGAAAACCAGTAACCTGTAGCAGATTCTACAGTGGCATTTGATGGCAGCAATGGACAAATGGTAAACGTGAATGAGATGATGTCATGGGTGTGCGGTGTGTACTTTGTTCAGCATTTAATGATAGTTTAGGAATCGGTGTAAGCTTGAAAGAACTGGCAGCTCTATGAATGGAAATACAAACTTCAACACCTGTGCTTGAACAAAATGGCTTGTTATACTCCAAAAGGACTGCTATTAACAGAGTTGATAATGAAGTGCCACGGGAGATGGATTTGGAGCACAAAAATCTACGTCTAACATCACCAGTAGATGCACAGATGAGGCTGCAACATCCACCTTATGACTGTACATAGAACTACAGAAACAAAATGACAAGATAGCCATGGAATTTTAACATGTCATATAACCACAGACCAGATCTCTAAATTCAACTTGCTGTTTTGTTATATAGTAATGCAATACGACGATATCATAGTACAGCGTTTTTCAACCGCTGTTCCGCGGTCAGGTGCAGACAAGACAAGACACTGAGACAGACTGTGTGGTTTTTTTGTGTTTTTGAAATTCACGCCTAGACTCCCCCGGTCCCCTCTGGGACACCTTCCACTTCCTGGCTCCCTGATGCCCGGAAATCGTCACTGCCTGTGATGTCATCCGGCATCAGATCCAGGAGGGCAGAGCAACCGGAGAGGAGAGGCAGCACTATCTTGCCCTGGCACAACCCGACCGGGGGGAGCAACTGCCCAGGCCCTGCCCCGACAGACCAGATCCACCAGGCCCATGCACAGACAGAGCTGTCATCTGGAGCTGTCAGTGACAGTGAGATACTGCAGTGATGGACAAGTTTTTGAAAAGGAAAGAACTGGACTCTGAACAAAATTTGGAGGCAGATGAGAGCCCAAGTATGAGTGGGGGTCAAAAGAAAGCAAAGATGGTTAACACAAGCAAATTCTCTGGCGCAAGGCAATATAGCGAAAGCTATATTTCAGTTGGATTTACTTGCACTGGAGATACAAACAAACCAACTCCACTGTGCGTGGTGTGTGGTGAAAAGCTAGCTAACAGTGCTATGGTCCCAAGCAAACTTAAACGCCATCTCCAAACGAAACATCCTTTGCTTCAAAACAAGAATGCGGACTATTTTATTCGCCTGCGTGACAACATGGAGAAACAGGCAACTTTCATGAGAAAAACCACAAAGGTAAATGAAAGAGCTCTTAAAGCTAGCTATCAAGTTGCTGAACTTATAGCCAAGTCAAAAAAGTCGCACACTGTGGCAGAGACATTAATACTTCCTGCCTGCAAAGCTATTGTAGAGGAGATGCTCGGACCTGAAGCAGCTAAGGAAATAGCCAAAGTCCCTCTCTCAGACAACACAATTTCCAAACGTATTAATGACATGTCTGCAGACATCGAAAGTGTGGTTTTGGAAAAGATCCGTATCAGTGAGAAATTTGCATTGCAACTTGACGAGTCTACTGATATCAGTGGACATGCTCAACTCTTGGCCAATGTGCGTTTTGTTGATGGTGATGCAATTAGAGAAAACTTCTTTTTTTGCAAGGCTGTGCCAGACAAAACAACAGGAGAAGAATTTTTCGGTCACATCAGAATACCTTGAACAAGGAGGACTTGAGTGGGAATACTGCACAAGTGTCTGCACCGATGGAGCTGCAGCCATGGTCGGGCGCACCAAAGGCTTTGTAAGTAGAGTGAAGGAAAGAAATCCAGATGTGATTGTTACGCATTGTTTTTTACACCGCAAGGCCCTCGTAGCCAAGACTTTACCAGCAGCCCTAGTTCATGTGTTGGATGATGTTGTGCGCATGGTAAACTTTATAAAGTCACGACCCGTGAAAAGTCGCATATTTTTAGCTTTGTGTGAGGAGATGGGAGCGAAGCATAAAACCTTGCTGTTGCATACGGAGGTCCGGTGGTTGTCACGTGGCAAGGTCTTGGTTCGTGTGTATGAGCTGCGGAGGAACTTAAAGTGTTTCTGACAAATGAGAGGTCAGATTACGCAAAGCAGCTTGCAAGTGATGAGTGGTGTGTAAGGCTGGCATACCTGGCAGATATATTTTATCATCTGAATGAACTGAACACACGAATGCAAGGCCGAAGTGAAAACCTGCTTACAAGTACAGATAAAATAAATGGATTCCGTTCAAAGGTGCAACTCTGGCATCAACACGTGGAAAGTGGCAATCTTGAAATGTTCACACTCACCAAGCCATGGCAAGGTGTTCACATGCTGCACTGTGTGAGATAATAGTTAAACATTTACAAACTCTTGAGGAGAAGTTGTCATTTTATTTCTCTTCAGTCTCCACTGAATGCCTTGACTGGGTTAGGGACCCTTATAGCTCAGCATCAGTTGGTGGAAAGGACATGACTTTACAGGAGCAGGAGGAACTAACTGAACTGAGACAAAATCGTGGTTTCAAGCTAAGATTTGCTGATCTACCTTTGGACAGTTTTTGGTTGGATACCGCCAAGGAGTTCCCCCTTCTGGCAAATAAAGCTATTTTGACATTGCTCCCATTTTCCACTACATATCTGTGTGAGATTAGCTTTTCAAGCATGATTGCTATAAAAACCAAATACAGAGAGAGACTGAGAGCTGTTGACGAAGAGCTACGTGTGTGTCTTTCTTCGATTCCAGCCAGAATATCAGCTTTGTGTTCAGCCAAACAGGCCCAGGTTGCGCACTGAATTTTATAATTTTTCACTATTTTGTTTACTTAATATTTCATAATAAAGTAATTATAAAATACTTTTTGTGTTTTGATTCCTATTCAAGAGAATTACTTTATATATAGTCAATATAGGCACAGAGTTACATTTTTTAACATTTTCTAATGGTGGTGTGCCTCGTGATTTTTTTCATGAAACAAGTGTGCCTTTGCCCAAAAAAGGTTGAAAAACACGGTCATAGTAGATCTGGCACTTCTCACATGGGCGGAGCGGCAGTGGTCTGTCTGCATCATCATACTGCGCATTACCACATGCAAATTGAATGAATAAGAGCATTTCATCTTTTTATTTTCTCTCCATCTCAAGTCTTTTGTTCAATAGATCTCTCCCTAAAACCCCAGCAGCAGTTTAAAACACATGGCCTGGAGAAACGGTAGGTAGGTGTATTAGGAAGAAGCCTTGGGGATGGAGCCTTTGCAGGGTAGGTTTTCACTGCTAATTCCCTACACACCTTTTAATGGTCTCATTTCAGAATCCAAGCTGCCCCTTGTGAAACTATCCAGACAGTGTCTCGAAACAGAACTTTTGGACCAATGGGGAAAATTAGGATGATTATTATTCTTGTTTAATATGTACTCATTTAAAGAAACATTACTTAAAATTGAGTGGTCAAAGTGATGCATTATTATTAGGACCCCCAGTCACATTTCTTGACCCACTTCTGCCAAATGTTAGCGTGTCAAGAGAGGAGATGTGCAGCATTGTTTATAATGGCACACAGTTTAAATTCTTCCCTTTGCTACAACCTTCAGGGGCTCTAGAGAGTATCTAATAACTGAGTCTGCCTTTTAAATTAGCTTTCTAATTTGGTGGGCCGCACACCACAGCATAGAAAAATCACACTGGTCATCACAGATTTAACGGAGATATGAAGGGTGTCATTTCCCACATTAAAGGAACACCGTCTTCTATCGAGAGAGTCTACTCTGCCCTTTCTTGTGGGGTTCCTTTGTATTACAAGGCCGGCCCCGCCTGTCATTGATGAGGACTCCACCAGTACTTGTAGCAGTTCACCACATCCACTCCATAAATTGTGATCAGAGGTAAAGGCTCCTCAATAGCCAGTTACTTGGCTTTGCTGCTGTTAAGTTGCAGACAATTCCCAGAGTTCTCCACCTGAGTCCTATACTCTCTCTCACACTTGTCATCCATACACCCCGCTTAGTGCAGAATCCTCTGTGAATTACTACAAGTGACGTGAGCTGGTGTTCCATTTATAGTCTCAGGTGTACAGAGTGGAGGGGAAAGGCGTCACATCTACATCTGACACGGGCATCTCCTTTATTAAAAACTTGAGCACATCTCCAAATACGAGCAGTCACTCTGAGATGGTAGGCTGGGCTGATGAATTTGCTCGACCCTCACAAATACATTGCGTTTCCAAAAGCTTTGCACATCTTAAATGGATGTCTGCTTTAACAACTGCATTCTTGTCCAACAACGCTTCCCAGCCAACACTAGCAGTACATGGATAACAAAAATACTGTATATACTCTAGTTTAAAGTTCTCTCGCGGATAAGTCAGGGCTTGATTTTACTGTATAATTTCCGGTATTTTATGTTGGTCGTATAAGTCGAATGCAGAAAACTCTCGCTCTTGGTCCAAGAGATTATGATATGCTAAATGCCCACCCGAGAGAAACCACGGAGCACACTGCCTTTTTTTTTCTATGTGTTGTGCCTACGTGACCACACAGCAATACCTGAACTATTCCGAAGCGATGATTGCACCGATTTGTGTTTCTTGCATCTCACACCCTCATACACTTTTATTGTAAGAGCATCCCTTATCTACCATGGAGCGTTCGATCAGAAGAAAATATGAAGCTGGTTTTAAATTAAACATTGTTGAAGTAGTAAAAGAAATTGCCAACTGTGCTGCTGCAACAAAGTTTGATGTATCTGAGAAACTGATTAAGAGACTGGAGGAGGCAAGAAGATGAAAAAAAAAAAAAAAAGTGTCGCATTTTTGAATGGGCGTATAAGTCGGGGTCTGATTTTATGATCGATTTTTTGGGTTTTAAGAACCGATTTATACACGAGTATATACGGTAATCCTCTATTTACTGCATTTCCCCAGACAATTGCAACTTTGCCATCTTTAGTTTGGACTTCTACACTGAATATGAACAAAATATACATACCCAAGTTGCAAAATCTGGACAATGAGAAATTAAAAATATGCTACATTTTAAAGTGCAGTTACAACAACTCAGCCAAGTAACGCAATGCAGAATGAAAGTGAGTGAATCATTTGGATTGCTGGGCTCAACATACCCAGAGACAACTACTCTTATGGGCTGTCAAAATTAAAACACAGCCAACACCTCCTTTAAAAACAGTGCAATAAGACTTTTATTTAAACATGGTAGTGTTTTATACAGGCTTACAGGCAATGGGATCAGGCTAAACCCTAATACATTCATTTGCCAACCCCTAATACCACACCTCCCACAACAGAGTACATAAACGGAATGTAAAATCAAACACAATTAAAACCAAAAAGGGTACATTCACATTGAACAGAAAACACACAAGTACAAGTCTCACCTTCCCCTTTATACCAAGTGTTTCGGAGACACGCGTGAAGCCCACGATGGATGCTGGTGCCACGTAAATGGACATAGTCGTCAGCTGCCACATCGGTCACGTTCTTTCAAGGACCCCCGACAGTAAGAGTTTGTTTTGGGTCCTGCATTACAATATAAAGTTAAAGTGCTTCATCTCAAACTGTAACACTAGCACAGTAGGCAGCGCATCTGATAAACGTTACAGTTTGTTACGTCTTCCAGTTTTGGCACCATTAAATCATTGCTGTAGTTAAGAATGTGGCAGCAGACTCTATTCAGAAACGAGTTAAACTAGTAACTTATTTGCTTGGATCACATGTTGCTTTATGATCTCCTTAATTTAGAAAGAAAAAAAAAAAAAAGAAAAAGGAGAATTTTATAAAGACACTTTTGTCACATTTAAATTTTTTTTTTGCAACACTGCTATTTTTTTGATCAAGAGATATGGCATTTGATGCAAAAGTTTCAGTATTACCAGGTTGAAAACGATTTTGGTCCATACAGCAAGAAAAGAAAAAGTGCACAGCAACCTAAAGACACAGAAAGAGAGGACATATTTGGATTGGCTTTGAAGGTGAACACAATGGCAAAACGCTTTTATTGCAGGGTTCTGCCCAACAGTAAATGGCTGCTGTGAACGGACTGTAAACAACAAAAATCTGCAGGCGCTTCACTCAAAGGCCAAGGCGACAACACCAAAATAACGCCTGTTGTTGCAGCTCAACGGCTTTCCAAACCCACTCAGTCCAGTGCCTTGCAGTAATGGACGCTTTATACACACGTTCATCAAACACAGCCTGCGACGAATGCATAACAAGAACTCACGACTTTTATGAAAGATGTGCGCGGAGCAGGAAAATGAATTGCATGAAGGGGCAGAATGGCATGGCTTCAACTACCAAGGCTGAGGTGTCTACCAGTCGCACCCTCTAGCACAGGCCACACCATTGCTACACAAGTCTATTGCTTGGTAATTGGAATTAATAAATAAAAATCCAGGATTTTACATTAGAATGACTTTCTTCAGTCCAAGCTCTGACCACAAGAGGGCAGCAGTGATTAGCTTGTAACAGGAATATGGAGAGCTGATCCTGAAAACCAAGACATTTACACCCCAATACAAACAAAAAAAAAAAAAAAGTGGACCACCGAGCTAGTAATTAAGAAGAGACCACCAAAAAAAAAAACAACACTATGTCCCAAATCATTACACTACCAATAAAGGACCTTGCTTAGCAAGTACACAAGCAGCAAAGCTTTAGGCAGACTGGGCCCTGTAAAAGTGGACCACATGGGTCATTCTAGCTTATCATTGAAACTGGTGGAAGATGCTACATGAAACAGAATACAAAAATTAAAAAAAAAAAAAAATAAAGCAAGGACATCCAGAAAATAAAATTAGTCCCGTTCAAATTGTACGTAAAAGAAAGACAAAAAAAAAAAAAAAGACCCGCTCCCAAAGAGTAAAAGGAACCCCTTAAGCAGTTCATTGAGCGTGGCCTCGTCCTTCTAGCTACAGTGCAATGGAATGTTCTTCTCCATTTTGATATTAAAACCCTGATGACAACACACCACGGTCTTCATCATTTAGGCAACATGCAGTCGCTGGCAGAATTTCACAGGCCTAAAAGAATAGAGTTGATCTAGTTATGCACTGACCTAGACAATCTGCTCCTTAATAAAACATAAGGAAAATGTGTTTTTAGCCTAAAAATTAATACAAATCTACTACATCTGGGGAAAGTATGATACTAACAGGGAAGCTACATCGCTTTAGAGATCCTATGCTGGGAAAGACAACCCAAACGAGGAATATCAAACTGCAGTGGAATGCAAAAAAAGAACGACGACGGGTCTAACCTAACACAAGCATGAAGCCCCCATTTATCAAGAGAATGTGCAATAAAAGCTTAAGAAAAGGCTGAACTGGTATAATGGAGCGCTTCAGGGTCGTCAAACACTCAGAGAGACCCGATCACACACAATTAGTTTACTTAGCTTCCTGACACGTTGAAGAAAAGAGCCACTTTTTGATCCAACACGGAGAAGCTGGAGTGATAAAAGGCTCAAGCACACGTCGGCAATAACCGATTCCACAACATGCACTTAAGTAATAAAATGAAACCTTGAAAGCCCCATTATTGACAGTTTGCTGTGTGTGTCTACAATATTTAAAGATAGCCGCTGCTCGAGGCAAACAAACATTTCATCAATAAACCATTCAGCAGGTAACATCTCAGTCCAAAAGTGGCCTAAAGTCATTGTCAGCAAGCAATGAAAACGTACAAAAGTGCCACCATTTCTATAAAAAGATGGAAAAATATCGTTTGTATTTAAGATTAATGAAACTTTCTAGTGTTTTTACATTCGGCCGACACACTTTTGAATGTCAAAAGTTCCTTGTTCAGAACAGCAAGGGAGATGTAGGGGCCACTGAAACTGGAACTGTCCTCACAAAGAAGGATTTCACTTCAGAACCAAGAAAACCAAATCTTTACGATAAAAGGAGAAAGGAGAGGAGAAAGTTACAGAGGCCTTCTCCATGTCATCCAAAACTGTAAACTTTCAAGTTTCCTGCACTTGTCAAATGATCCATTATGGTCAACGCTGGCCATCCTTCCAATTAAATTTCAAGAACAAAGTGAAGGAGGACTTCTAAGTCCTTACTGCTGCTTTAAAGTACTAGTACCATTTGCATTACTTGAGAAATCCTAAAACGTGGCAGCAAAGTTACAAGACAGCAACACATTAAGATTCTAGATCCTGTACATAAACACTCCTGCGACATTAAGTGCAGAGCGAACTCACTCTCAGATGTCAGGCTTGACTTTCAATACCCAAAGCACACTTCTAACTCGTCTTTTCAGAAAGAAGGGTTAGTGGACCACAGGGAAGAATGAAGACTTGGACTGTCAGGTCTCTCCACAGACCACACACTACCTAACAGTAGAGGCACATGCGTAAAGGAATCTTAAGAAAGTAATCAATCTTTGGTCAAAATAATTAAAAGCCTGAGCCTGAATCGATTTTGATCAAATGACTGGACCTTAATTCTCTCTTAAAGATAGCAGACATTAGCCCAAGCCGTCTTCATTCATTTAAGCAGACCACCCTGGCTTCAGCACATCATTCGACACTTCGGAGTGAACAACAAGCAGTGTGGTGACGCAATCCTGTGGGATGTGAAGAGATCGGAAAGTCATACGCGTTGTTATATGAAGCCCATTAACTGCTCTTCCACACAGTTTGCGTCTTTGGGGGAGGCAAGGTGTAAGTAGCTTTTGTACCAGCTACCCATCAGCACATTCTAAAAAAAAAAAAAGGCATCACGCTACTTTCACCAAGTGCAAAAGACTAGCCTACTGGAAACACTGCTGCAGGAAAAATAAAATGTTCTTGACGTAGGTCAACTCAAGCAGGTTTACCAAGTAAAGCAAAAATAGGACAAAATAAATCTGAAGAGAAAACAAAGTATGCCGGTGAAGGGGTACGTTGTGGGTAAGTTACAGTAGCAAAACAGGAGCAAGTTCAGAAGAATAAAAAATTAATATCGAGAAAGTCCATAGGAGTATATGTTTGGTTAGAACCAAAAAAAATGAAAGTAAAAAGCTGTTGAAATGGAAGTTACATGACCTACGGAGCAGTAAATCATTCCTGAGTCTTAAGAACCAAGTCAAGGTGTTTCTACTGCATGCGTGGGGGGCCAAGTTAGGAATACGGGGGGTCGAATGAGCCACACCACTTCTGAAGTTACCATCTACGTACGGCTGAAGAGTACCTGACGCACACCACGCCAAGTCCATAGTAGCACTCCATTGAGTAGAGTAACCAGCTCTACCGTAAAGTACAGCAATCCACGAGCTGAATGATCTGCTGACTGCAGAATATTTCACAGCCCCGGAGTAAAGCAGTTGGTCATGTGGAATGGTACAAAATAACGCGCTGGGCAGAAAGAGCTAATTCTGAGGGGTCACATGGTAATTCTGGGGCGTGGAGTAGTAGTTGTGGTGCGGATTTGTTTGGATGTTGCCATAAGCCAAAAGCAAAGGGGCAGTTGCTGCTGAAGGACCACTTAGCAACTGTGGGATCACAGTAAAGCTGCCATTTCTCTGGATAGTGCCGTACCAGCTGGTGCCAGTTTGAGGGGTAGAGGAAAGGATGCTGCAAAGACAAAAAAATGACACAAAATTTTATTTTGATATGACCAAGTCACCTCCTTCCAAGTTTGCAAATGAAACAGCAAAAAAAAAAAAAAAAAAGTATTAATTACATCACAATCCGTGTAGTGAGACGTCAAGCAAAATGACACCTTTTATTGGCTAACTAAAAAGATTACAATATGGAAGCTTTCAAGGCGACTCCAGCCCCTTCTTCAGGCAAGATGGAATCAAATGTCACTGTCCATGTGTGCCAGTTTCTTCCACCGGGTCAATTCCAAGTAGTAGCAGTACATTTTGGTGTCTTGTATGTCTGTAGTACCGTGTTAGCCATTATGAATGTAGTGGGAAGTCAAGCAAAATGACACCTTTACGTCTTTTGTCTGAAGAAGGGGCCTGAATTGCCACGAAAGCTTGCATATTGTAATCTTTCTAGGTGGCCAATAAAAGGTGTCATTAATTTGCTTGACGTCTCACTACATTCATAACGGCTAACACGGTACAACACCCTAGTACTACTACAATCTGTGTAAAGAGTTTGTCTGTGAAAATATGTGTTGATGAAAAGCAAAACAAAATTTAATCTTGGAATGCAAGAGAAGGGGTTTGGGAATTGGCAGTTTTGCAATATGGGTACTAATGGAGAGACTTGGTTGGATCAATACATTATCAACTAAAAACTAATTACTGACCTTCCTCGGTCTCCCCTGGAACTGATACTTCGAGACAAATCGTCGTCGCTGTCGTAGCGTCGTGGATTATCGAAGTAATATGCCCGGGAGCTGAAGCTGTGGCTATTAATCATACCCCCTGGAGCCTGCAGGATGACAAAAAAGTGTTTTGGTTTTTTCACCTCCAAATAATATTAATTATTTACTTAAAAACTACTTTTATACTTAGAATTTATATACAGTAAGTTCCCTACACACCACCGAGTTCCGTTCAGCTAGCACACTTGTGAGTCCAGACCTAACCTACCTCTCCTCAACTCCTGTCGGAAACATATCTGTACTGTACAGTACACAAGTGCGTGCTTTTAAAAGTTTATATTTGTATTTTTTGTTATAGATTTCTAGTGCATTTTAACAACAAACAATATTGATAGCTGTTTTTGATTCCCATGGTTTTCCCTCAGGTGATGTCGGTACAGAAGACTCCCTCCTTACCACTAGTGAACGAGCCCACGTGATTGTCTTCAAATCCAATTCCAGCCGCCGCACACAAAGTGAGCAATCTGATGGCATCACCACTCAGCACCTACTGCCCATCACTTAGTATTGATGCCCGGTAAGTTTTTACAGTGAAGATTCATGGAAGGTTTTGAAATGAGGACAAAAAACACACACGAGAAGCAGCATCACAACAGAAGTCCATCCGGCACTAACTCCACTTTGAGTTTATCAATATAAAACGCCTTCACTAAGCCCGCGGTACTCCTGATGGGATGATGTGCATATCTGAAGATCATACATTAGAGTCGATCAGGACAAGTTAATGAGAACTAGCTCTTCACAAGATCCAACTGAAGGTCTCTACTGCACCTGCACTCCACCACACCACTTGGTTTAGTGTTACATGTTAATTCTGAACATCCTGGGCTTGAAAGAAAGCGTGTTAACTCCGCATAGACAGAGATACGGCCAAAAGCACAACCACTTGTAGAAGATGCACACACGACTGAGAATGCAAACAGCAGCAGCATTGGATTTGCACTCCGCTTAGCTCCAGACACGTGAACGCTCTCACGTACTGCAGCAAAATTTGAAGTTATGCTACAATTTAAAATTTTTAACTTATTTAAATAATTTGGACATGTACATTTGGATCTTGGGCGGCACAGTGGCGCAGTGGTAGCGCTGCTGCCTCGCAGTTAGGAGACACGGGTTCACTTCCCGGGTCCTCCCTGCATGGAGTTTGCATGTTCTCCCCGTGTCTGCGTGGGTTTCCTCCGGGCGCTCCGGTTTCCTCCCACAGTCCAAAGACATGCAGGTTAGGTGGCTTGGCGATTCTAAATTGGCCCGTTTGTGTGTGTCCTGCAGTGGGTTGACACCCTGCCTGGGATTGGTTCCTGCTTGTGTCCTGTGTTGGCTGGGATTGGCTCCAGCAGACCCCCGTGACCCTGTGTTCGGATTCAGCAGGTTGGAAAATGGATGGATGGACATTTGGATCTTTGAAAGTTCGTAACTTGAAGGTTCATATGTAGGGGACTTACTGTATAGGCAAACACAACACAAATATACATCTGGATTAGCACCAGTTAATCAAAAATATGTGGCCATTATATTCTGCACACATGACAATACACATGCACACTCAGAGTGGCATGCAAAAGTTTTCAGTCCCCTTAAAAGTCATCATCATTTTCTGCATGACAAAAGATTTGTACACATTTATCCATTCAGTATTTTAAATGTGAACTCTTACGCTGCAACAATACATTTCCAAAGTCAAAATAAACCATTTTCTGTAGATGTTTAACAGAAGAAGAAAAACTCAGAAGTTAGCGTTTGCATAAGTATTTAAACCTCTGTTGACATGTAGAAAATGAGGACTGAATACCTCACCACCATATTCAGTTTTAAACCTAAGTTGGTAGATGGACTGGTGACAGTTAATTAGTGCCACACGAGAGCGAGAGTGAGAGAACAATGGACAGCCGGAGATTCGTGCAGGTAGGTGCCAAACAGGATAACAATTGTAAAGCTGCCTCAACACTTGTACAGCTGTGAAACCGTACACTTGTGAGACAAATGAACACGAAACCGAGAACTTGTTTCATGCAACTGTTTTCCTTTATTCAAAGGGTGAAAGATCACATATGATCAGATCTAAAGAACATAAATACATAAACATAAAGAACTTGGCTAACAGCCATTCTCGGTTTTATGAGAGTTGCCTGGTTCTCCAATCCCTCAGGTTCCTCTCCCCCAAAAAAAAAGCTGTGGTCAAACCCCTACAGTGAATAATATATATTTTTAAGATTTTAGATTATTCCTGATTTCAATCACTTAATCCACAAAGTGCAGCAAAAATGTCAACTATATTCAAACCGGGCTACCATAAACTGCTACAGCTTGTGCACCTTTACATCAAATCTTGAATTATGGTCCAAAAGAGTGCAGTCACTGCAGTTTGCTGGTTAAGATTGTAACATTTGACAGGAGCAGTGGCTCTTCTGTGACAAATATTTGAAAACACCGTGTTTATCACAAATGAACTAAGTAATAAGAGTGCAGATTTGTGAACTAAATTGGGAGGGCACATCAGCTCTCTTGGAATGATTGTTGGCCTGACGCTGGACTCTACCGAGGAGTTGTATATGACATAAACCCAGCATTACCCGGGTAAAACTCGCATTATCTAGCAGACCTGGGTAAAGCTGGAACAACATAGAGCTTCTCACTCTACCTGGGTAATGCTAGGTTTATCCAGGCCATTTAGATAATATGACCTTTTCTCGGCAATGCTAGATTTATCCAATTTCTGGCTTTACCCATAACTTATACATCACAGGTCTGGAAACACGCTTTAAAATTTAACCAGACAACACTTACCTGCATAATCATCTCTTTCAGTTTCTTTCTTACTGCGGCCACCATGGTTAAACAGTCTTTGAATCAGCTCTGTAATTTTTTGAACTCCAAACATTTCAATCCAGCCTAAGTCATGTTTATTATTTTTTAAAGATTCAGTTGGTGTGTTACTGGGTGGGAGTGCAATCTACTACGTCAAATTGCTTTACACATTTGCGTTTTGTACGGCCTTTTATGAAAATGTTAAACAGTTATGATGTATTTAATGAATCTAAAAAATTATTATATATGAATACGTAATAGAAGTAAATGTGGCATTTGCAAAAAGTTGGGCACCTTTCTAAGTCAGTACTTAGTAATGCCCCCTTCGGCAAATAGCATAGCTTGCAAATATTTCTCTAGTAAGTAACGTGTCTTTGAATTCTCGTTTTGAAATCCACCCCCCACCCCCCTTGTTCTTGCAGATCACTTCCAGCTGTGAGATATTCTTAGGCAGTCCAGCATGCACTGCAGACCTCCAATTTTCAATGATGAGAAAGCCATTATAACAACTTTACCTTTTGTTTCTTGACGTACTTTCTAGTAGATTTCGAAGTGCGTTTTGGATCATTGTCCTGTTTGTAGAAACCATCCGGTTTTCAGCCTCAGTATCCTGACTGAGTATCCCAATATTCTCCTTGAGGACTTTTGATATTTAGTGTAATCCATTGTTTCTTGTACTTGCACCGTGTTTCCTGTTCCACTAGCTGCCACACAGCCACAAGGCAGAACAGATTCACCACCAGGCTTAACAGTTGGCAGAGTGTTCCTTTCTTCAAATGCTGCTCCATTTTTTCCTTCAAAACAAACCTTTTGTGGCTGTGGCCAAAGAGTTTTGACATTAACTTCATCTGACCACAGCATTTGATTCAAAAATGCCTCGTCTTATGCAGATGTTTTGTAAGGTTTCCTTCTGATGGTGGTTCCATGAAGACCATGTCTGTGCAAGTAAGTAAGTACTCTAGGTAGAGTAGTGCACTTCCATCCCTTTCTCACGTCAATCTGTCTGCAGTCCCTTAGAGTCATGTGGGGGTTTTGTTTTGCTTTTCCTGCACACTATACAAGCTGTTCTGTCTCGTTTTCTTGGTCTTCCAGATCTTGTCTTGACCTCAGCGGTCCTCATTAACTGCCATTTCACAATAACATTTCGGACTGTGGAAACTGCTAGCTGGAAGCACTTTGATATCTCATTTATAGCATAACACCCCCAACCCACTGCTTTGTAGGCACCAGTTTGTTTAATTTTCTGACCCTCAGTCAGTTCCTTGGAAGAGGCCATGGTTGGTGCGTGTTATACAATGTTTAATGTTAGAGTCAGAATACGCTAGGCTCTGGGATCGTCATCCACTGACAATTCCTAATGACAGTTCATGACTTGACTAACCCCTAATGAGCTAAACCAGACCAGAGTAACAACTGAGCAAGTTCTGAGACCTTACAACTAAAAGAGTGTCAAACTTTTGCAAATGCTATATATACCCTTTAACATTTATTTTTTAGTTAAAGCAGAACTGTAAATATTTTAAAAAAGCCATTGTTTTAGTTTATCATCTGCTATCAAAGATATATTTACATTTTTTTTTACTTCAAAATATGTACTTTGGCTAGGGGTGTCCAAACTTTTGCATGGAACGGTATTAATAATCAGTACTACTGTTTATAATGTGTCATACAGTTGTGCTTGAAAGTTTGTGAACTCTTTAGAATTTTCTATATTTCTGCATAAATATGACCTAAAACATCATCAGATTGTAACTCAAGTCCTAAAAGTAGATAAAGAGAAACCAGTTAAACAAATGAGACAAAAATATTATACTTGGTCATTTATTTTTTGAGGAAAATGATCGAATATTACATATTTGTGAGTGGCAAAGGCATGTGAACCTCTGGGATTAGCAGTTAGTTTGAAGGTGAAATTCGAGTCTGGTGTTTTCAATCAATGGGATGACAATCTGGTGTGAGTGGGCACCCTGTGTTAGTTAAAGAACAGGAATCTATCAAAGTCTGCTCTTCACAACACATGCTTGTGGAAGTGTATCATGGCATGAACAAAGGAGATTTCTGAGGACCTCAGAAAAAGAGTTGTTGATGCTCATCAGGTTGGAAAAGGTTACAAAACCATCTCTGAGGAGTTTGAACTCCACCAATCCACAGTCAGACGATTGTGTACAAATGGAGGAAATTCAAGACCATTGTTACTCTCCCCAGGAATGGTCGATCAACAAAGATCACTCCAAGAGCAAGGCGTGTAATAGTCGGCGAGGTCACAAAGGACCCCAGGGTAACTTCTAAGCAACTGAAAGCCTCTCTCACATTGGCTGATGTTCATGTTCATGAGTCCACCATCAGGAGAACACTGAACAACAATGGTGTGCATGGCAGGGCTGAAAGGAGAAAGCCACTGTTCTCCAAAAAAAAACCATTGTTGCTCGTCTGCAGTTTGCTAAAGATCACGTGGACAAACCAGAAGGCTATTGGAAGAATGTTTTGTGGACAGATGAGACCAAAATAGAACTTTTTGGTTTAAATGAAAAGCGTTATGTTTGGAGAAAGGAAAACACTGCATTCCAGCATAAGAACCTTATCCCATCTGTGAAACATGGTGGTGGTGGTAGTATCATGGTTTGGGCCTGTTTTGCTGCATCTGGGCCAGGACAGCTTGCCTTCATTGATGGAACAATGAATTATGAATTACATCAGAGAATTCTAAAGGAAAATGTCAAGACATCTGTCCATGAACTGAATCTCAAGAGAAGGTGGGTCATGCAGCAGGACAACGACCCTAAGCACACAAGTCGTTCTACCAAAGAATGGTAAAAGAAGAATAAAGTTAATGTTTTGGAATGGCCAAGTCAAAGTCCTGACCTTAATCCAATTGAAATGTTGTGGAAGGACCTGAAGCGAGCAGTTAATGTGAGGAAACCCACCAACATCCCATAGTTGAAGCTGTTCTGTACGGAGGAATGGACTAAAATTCCTCCAAGCCGGTGTGCAGGAATGATCAAAAGTTACCGGAAACGTTTAGTTGTAGTTATTGCTGCAAAGGGGGGTCACACCAGATACTGAAAGCAAAGGTTCACATACTTTTGCCACTCACAAATATGTCATATTCGATAATTTTCCTTAATAAATAAATGACCAAGTATAATATTTTTGTCTCATTTGTTTAACTGGTTTCTCTTTATCTACTTTTAGGACTTGAGTGAAATTCTGATGACGTTTTAGGTCATATTTGTGCAGAAATACAGAAAATTCTAAAGGGTTCACAAACTTTCAAGCACAACTGTATATAGTGCTATTAGCTGTATTTACTTTGTTACGGGTCTGGATGTAACAACAGGAGAAATTCCTAGCAACTACGGTGCCTGGCAATGCAGTAAATTTGAAATTCAAGAAAAGCAAAACATGGCCTACAGTATCATAACCAATTGTCAGCTTGCAGAGCATAAACTGGCACCTTTAAGCCCCTTTCAATAATGCACAAAAATCTGATTAAGATGTGAGTTTTACCTGCAGCCAGCATAACTATGTACTGGAGGTTAAATAAAGGTGTTTTAGATGTAATGCACGCAACTTCACATAGCTTTTAATCAGCTACAGCATCATGGTTAGATGTTAAAATCCTGCCTTGAAAACTTTGAGAGATTTCAATTTTTCATTTACTTTCTTTAAGGAGATAGCTTCATGTATCATGAAAACAATAAACACAATAATTAGAAAGTAACAGCTCACCAGATTCTGATTGGGCCTCTGTACCCTGAAAAAGACAACCACAAGACTTGTTGGTAGGAGCTCCCAGAAAAACAGAATGATCCCAAAGACAACATATGCTTCTCCTTGGATTTTTTCCACATCTGCCTGAATAGATAAATACACAGATTATGTTAAGGCAAACCATTCATAGCAGACTGTGGAGGCAACTACATAGGTGCCATTTCAGTAAGACAATAAGCAAATTGTTATACGTGTAGAGCAGTAGAACAATGATAACGGTATCAACATTCATACTGTGGAGTGGACAGGAAAGGTTTATATTACAATCAGGATTTCTTTCCTTGACCACTAGGACAGACCGAGTTATGGTTCAACTTGAGCTTTTGGACTACAGTAAACTGTAAGTAAATCTGAAGTATTATGGCCATTCAAGCTAAATTTCATTTTAAAAAGTTACTGTTTTCCAGTATTGGTAAACTTCAATCACGTTGAACACCCCTAGAAGGCAATAATGAAAAAGGGTTGAATGAAAACTTGGGTATGTGGTAAACAGAAAGTGAAAGGTGATTCAGGGACGTGAAGGGAAAGGCAGTGAATGGATTGGTGAAGAGATGCACGAAAGGTTTGTTAAACATGATCAGGATGGCACAAAGAGACAAAAGAGCCCTAACAAGGAAGAAAAGGGTGACTGGCAATTAGCCAATCAAGATGAGCAAAAATAAAGGCTGCTAAATCAGATGTTGATTTTGTATGCAGTGAAATGCATTCATACAGAATTGCAATAGCATCAAAAAAGTGAAGAGGAAACTTACTTTACTAACAGTATATAATCATCTTAAAACACACACTTAAGTATTTAAATATCAAACCTTGTAGCACAGGGCACCGGGTTCACTGAAGCACACAATGAATTGGTATTCTAAATCTTTACTATCTTAAGCAAAGCCACAAATGTTTGCAATCCTGTAGCCAGCACCAAGGATTAGATTAATAATTAATTTTCCAAATACAGAAGGCTGTGTGTGTGTTACAGATATGCACATTGGATTTGCTATCTAGGTCAGTGGCTCAGTAAGCCATACAGCATCATGGAGGAGAAAAGTGTGTCCGACAAAGACAACATCTAGAACTGAAAATATTTTTCTTAACAATTAAACAAGATTGAGAAAATACTGTACTTGTTTCAATAAAGTTGAAAGTACCAAAGAATATTTGATCAAGTATAGCATTGTCTTAACCTTAAATAACAGCATTACTGCATTTACTTAACTAAACCCCACTGAGATTAAAGCTCCACCTTGAGTTGCACCTTCACACTTACCTAGTTTAGGGTGCTAGAAATGCTGTAGCTTTGAGAAGGATTGCAATATTAAACGCCTAAAAGACACCACAATTAAATGTTTTTTCTCTCTAAAGAAAATAAAACTTGCATTTAAACATTTTTTATAGCTTGAAAATACATTTCTTTATGCAGAAAAGATTATGGAAGTGATTTGCATACTCTGTGAAAAGTTTACATATTCACTTACTGAAGTATCAAGGCCGAAACCATGTCAAATCACACCAAGCCACAAATGATTATTGAATTATCCAACCAAGGCATTGAAAGTTTTTTTTTTTCCCCCATCAAAATATTTCCACTGTTCTCAAATATTTTTAGTTGCCAAAAAAAAAAAAAAGTCCAACCTGACGTGTCTTTATTTCAACATTTACATAAACAAAAGCAGACTTCTGAATAGTTTTCTAAATATTTGAAAAACAACAGCACAGTACATCACAAATGACATACAGCAAACATTCAGTGGCTAGTAATGAATGGCAGTCTTTTTGATCAGAGGGCACAAAAATCACTCCAAGCTCTGTCTCCTTCTGTTCATTTATCATACTGCTTTCTACCAAGTCTTGTAATAGTGCCCTATGGTTTCTTAAACTAGCATAAAACGAGAAAAACTGTCTTTTTGTGTTATGAATTTAAAGCATACGATAGGTAAAGTCTATTGATTTCTTGAATGTTCTTTTGGTACCCAGAGTGCAATGGGCATGCGCGATCTGCAGTTGTCGGTTCTGAAAAATTTTCAACTCCCAACTGCTTGTAGTGCTCATATAGAATTCTTAAGGATTTTTTTTTTTTTTTTTAAAGAATGACCCTCTTGTTGCTAGTTTATCACCTCGCATCTTTTGGGGCTGCTGCGGTTTCAATTACTGACGGCAAGTTTTTACCATGTTATATGCTCATATACTCAAAAGAAAACTACAGGGTGATAAAATAAGGAACAATGTTGAGAAATGACTTGGTGAAGAATAAATAATAAAGCAAAGAAAAGGTTTTAATTTAAACTGATAGAAGCTATAGCACTAGCTGTAATAAAATATTTTTGTTCTTGAATAATTAACTTTTTCTTCTAGACAGGATGTCTCATCTCTTTAATTTTGCAGGAACAAGATCAAAGTGATCACGGGGTCTCATGTCCGTCTTTAATGGAGACCAGCTGCTACCAATTACCCCAGAAGCACATGATCTTCATGACTTGAAATGCACAAAGTCCTTTCCTTAGCCCTTTGGTTCAGGGTGCTTTAAAGCACATGGATTACCTTCCAGACATCCCACTGTTGGCTCTCCTTGTACTCCTTACCTCTGGACAAGATGCCCAAGGTAAGGTGTTCCCGCTCATCTATTACAGGACAGTCGTTTCACCACAGGATGTTCGCTAAGCTAGATGATCAATGATAAACCAGCTGTATCTGTCAGGAATTGCAAGGAGGACATTTCCAGGCTCTTTTAAGCTCCTTCCAGGTTATCTGTTCGGATGATCTATCCTTATCAAGTGTTTATAAGCTCACTACATTAATGTATACAGAGTAAAGGGATATTGTTACTTGTATGTGCTAAATCAACATGCAACAATTTGCCACGATCAGCAAGTATAGCAAGCTTGCCTCCAAACTTTTCTTTCCATACCTGACAATACTTTAGAACATGGGCATGTATATATACCATGAGCCGCCATTTGTACAAAATGTCTTCAGTGGCAAGTACTTTTTTTGCTAAAAGCAGAATTCCAACCCATGTTATACAGTACATTAGACTTTTCATTTTAGCTGGGTGATGGTGCAGAAATCATGTATATGCCATGCAAATCTGTGGCCAGGCAGAGAGATTTTCAAATTACAGCAAAGGGAGAAGAAAAAATGGCCTGTGCTCACTAATCTACAGAAGTCAACTCATTTTGGAACATGAGCTGACGTGGTCTGGTGATGTTAACAATTATACCAGTGTATACAGAGGAGATCATGTAACCCGCACACACCAAAGGCTTAACTGTTCCACTATAGGATACACAATTTCTGGCAATGACCCATTGAGAATGTGTTGACGTGAACAAGTTAACAGAAAATCTTAGTGTTTTCTTTCATTGGCAGATCACATTTTGAAACTGAACACCTACTTAAGGTTAGTAGCAGAGCTTGTGGGAAAAAAAAGGAAGATAACATACTGTATGCTGGAATATAAATGTGAAAAGAGTTTAGAGTCTTGTCATAAATGTGTAATAATTAGAACAACCTTACCTGATCAGACACATTGTACCAGCTATAGTTGAATGAAGTTGGTTGCTCTTCTGGAGACAACGCTACCACCACAAGGTTATAGCAGGCTCGGGAAGTGTATAGAAAGATTACTGCTGCACCAATTGTGGTAGCTTGACACACAGAGGTTCCCTGCAAACATAAGCAAAAGTTTTATTAAAAAAAAAAACAGCATTGCCCTAGTAAATCAGTAACAAGTCAGTCAGTCAATGACAACTCAGTATCTTCCAAAAGTACTCCAAATTCCCTTTTCCCACTATAGCTATGCCTCACCGGTATGTTCTGGCACAAACATTGTCACTAGCCTCAGTTTAAACCTGGCTGTTAACAGTTGTGAACAAAGGGAAAACGTACATAAAGAGTGGGGTGAATGGCAGAAAAACTAGAAGTCGGGCCTCAGTTTTTGCTCTGTCCGTTAAGGCAGGAAGGTCTACATGTAGAATTAAACACAGGAACAAAGAGAGCACAAGAGAGCTGGTCTCAGAGCACAGGTGTAAAACAGAAAAATGTGAAGTACAAGCTATCAAAAATCTAACTAAATATACAAACATCATAACACAATCTAGCTAAACTCTGAGACACCCTGTGGAAGGGGCTTAAAATTCAGTCCCTATCGCTTTCTGGACACTTTGTGTCATAGATTTAATTTTAAATTGATTAAATTTCAATGTTCGTCCCTCAATCTACACTCAATAATGCCTTTAAAGTCACAGTGCTGAGGAGCAACTTCAACACACAACAGGAGAGAAAGGAATGAGAAGTTAAACTGATGTTGAAATGTAAACACGTTGCAATATGGTTTGAACAGAGATAAGCGTTTTATGACCAGATTATGAGGACTATTTACATCTACCTGACAGACCCAGTAGATCTGATTACAGATCCACACTGTAAAGAAAGCTTGGCAAAAACCACAAAAGACTTTGTTGGAGAGCCACCTCATCAGAAGATCTTAATCATACATTGCTGTTGTCTCTTGCTAAACTAAACTTACTTCGGAGAGGTCTCTTAATAATTTTACACTAAAGATGTCTCACATACAGGTTTTAGAATTGTCTCTCTTTCCTGGTGTGTATATACAAGCACAGAGTTATGGACGGCACACTTTGACCGACATCCTGGCCAGGACTGAATAAAGATTCTTACTTGGCCAGTAGGCCAGTGCAATGGAAGGACTGGGGAAGGGAGCACAGATGAATTTTTTCTCCCACAATACACTAGGTGGCAGCCACCCTGGGGTACGATTCTCACACAGATGCCCACAGGGCATGCTGGGACCTGTAGTCCTGTGAGGCAGCCCTGTTGGGTTCTGTGGGGGCCGACAGGGGGAGGTGATAGGATTCACCATCTCTACTTTATGGGACTTCCAACTGACCTGGAAGTACTTCCATCAGGCTATGCCCTAGCACAAAAAGTACTCCCAGGTATCAGATACAAGAGATCACTTGACCTCTTCCAGGAGGGCTGGAGTTGGGTGGATTGCCTAGACAGAGTGGAGGCGAAGAAAGAGAATAAGAATGAGAATTGTGCTTTGCCGCTGTTAAAAAGAAGCCCTTTGTAAAAGTACTTTGTATAATAAAACATATTTGAAACCAGGACTTGTGTCTGTGGTTTGGGGTTCTACAATGCAGCCTACTGGTCACAAATGGTAACCCCAGTTTCTGTATTGCACCTTGCCTGAACAAGGGACCTGAGCTGCCTTGACAACCTGCATATTGTAATCTACCCAGTTAGCCAATAAACAATGTCAATTGCTTCACATCTCACTGCACTCAATAATCTGTAAAGAGAAAATGAAAACATCTTTTTAAAAAAGGTTTAGTCAAGCTGGTTACGGGGATGATATTGCACCAGGGCAGCAGACATTTTCCTGAGCCAGGACTAAATGAATAGTCAGAAGAAACCCATGTGAATTCTACTGGCACATATATGGCTCAGCGAGATTGTTACATAATACAGAAGCCCTTGACCACAATCTTTTTACAGGAAACTCCAAAAAACAGTCAAATAATTAAAGCTAGGTTGTCTCTGCCTATTTTGTAGGCCTAAGGGAGTTACATAGTAATCAGTTTTAAGGTTAAAACAAGACATCTGCTGTCCTTTTTGATTTGTGGTGCATTGTTTTTTCACTTGGACCGCCTTGACTTAACTGCTTGAAATAATTGCTCATTCCCATATTTTGTTATTTTGTTTTTTGCAGTACAAATTCACGAGAACCTAGAGCCTATAAATTAGGGTGGCAATGACTGCAGACCTGAAACCATCCTTGAGTGCAATGCCAGATTTCACTCGACTAACTTGTAAGCCACTGAGACAATAAATCACTTGTAACTAAAAAACAAACCCTCCCTAAGATGACCGGGCCCCTCAGATTTATCACCTCTGTTGTACAATCTGCACTAAGCAAAGTGAATATATGCAGGGCTGCTGGTCCCGATGGCATACCTGGGCATGTCATTAAGGCCTGCGCTGGGCAACTGTCTGAGGTCTTCAGTGACATCTCCAATCTGTCTTTGGACCGGGACATTGTTCCTGCATGCTTTCGTCCACGATTGTCCAGTTGCCTAAACTATCCTCTCCAAGGAGCCTGAATGACTATCGTTCTGTTGCACTCACCCCCATAATCGCCAAGTTCTTTAAGGAAGCAGAAAGAGACTGGTTCTGGCCCACCACAAATCCAGTCTACCTCCCACACCAAGATATCTACCAGTTTGCATATCATCCCAATAGGTCAACAGAGGATGTCATATCCTTGGCACTTCACTTTACCCTGACACACCTGGATAGCAACTCCTACATGAGGATGTGATTTGTTGATTTCAGCTCCACATTTAACACCATCATCCACTCCACTCTGGTAAATAAACACAACAACCTCAGCATTAGCACCTCTCTTTGTAACTGGACATTGGACTTTCTAACCAACAGACCCCAGTCTGTCAGGATAAACAACCAGACATCCTCTACCCTGAATACTGGCGTTCCAGAGGGCTGTGTGCCGAGTCCACTCCTCTACTCCCATCGCCGAGTCCCTTTATATGGCACCAGCTCCATCATAAAGTTTGCAGATGACACCACAATAAGACTGATTTGTGACAATGACGAGTCAGCCTACAGAGGAAGGGCTGACAATAACCTCACCCTCAAGACCAATAAAACTGAAGAGCTCATTGTGGATTACCAGAAAACTAAAGGCAGAAGACATGCTCCCAACCACATAAATGGGGCTGAGTTGGAGTGCGTTTCCAGCTTCAAATTCCTTGGGTGTACACATCTCCGAGGAACTTTCTTGGACAATAAACACTTCCAGTCTAGTTGAAAAAAGTGCAACAACGATTTTACTTTGAGGAGGCTAAAGAAAACCTGCCTGTCTCCTCAGATTCTGTGTTACCGCGGCACTGTTAAGAGCATACTGATAAACTGCATTACGGTGTGGTATGTCAACTGCTCTGTAGCTGACAGGAAGGCCTTGCAACAGGTGGTGAAAACTGCCCAGCACATCATTGGTATCCAGATGCTGACTGTTGCTGATCTGCAGTATACATGGTGTCTGCAACAGGCTCACACCATCATCAAGGGTGCCTCACACCCCAACCACGGGCTGTCTACCGTCCTCCCATCAGGGAGGCACAACGGGAGCCATCTGTCCCGCACCAGCAGGCTCAGGAACAGTTTCTTTTGTAAGATCACCATTCTAAACTCTCAATCCTTACCACTCAATAGCTGACCTTTCTAAATATCAATAACTGCTGACTGTACTCTATGTACGAGTATTTTGACCTATTTACATGAATCTGTTCTGTATGTAAAAATATTTCATATATCTATTGTGAGGGATGCCGGCAGCTCAACCCGGCTGCTTCCCTGGAATGTAGCGGTTCCCCAGATTCCGGCAGGGCATCCTGGGACTTAGAATTTGGTTGCTCAGCCCTGTTGGTTGCCGTGAGTGCCACCAGGGAGAGCTGTAAAGGGACAGGAGGACTCTTGTCTTATTTATAGCCTGGAAGTACTCCCAGGTCACAAGCACGGAAGCTCCAAAGTACTTCCGGGCTGAAGGAAAAAAGCCAGTTCTTCATTAGACCCAGAAGTGGTAGTCAATCGGGTCCGGGTCAAGGACTATTTAAAGGACTGCTGGAGACCCAGCAAGCGAGCCAGAGTCGGGAGGAGGTAGACAATGCTTGCTGGGAGGTGTGAAGGAGAATTACATTATATTTGTGCTTAATTTACCATTTATTTACTTGTGCTATTGTGTCTGTGGTGCTTAGGCACTGTTACTAAGAAGACAAAGAATTAAAATACTTTTTGGGACTTTTACTCAGTGTCCAGAGCATTGGTCTGTAGGGGTTAATGGGGCGACAGCAACCCCTAGCGTTTCCAATATATTTATTCATACCATGTATCTGTACTTACTGATCAGTATTCACATCTATATATTCTTCCACACACTACTACCTGTAAATTCAAATATCATATAGATATATATTCTTGTATTTGTCTATTGCACCTTAGTCTAAATTTGCACTTTCTGATTAGAAGCATGTGCAATGACAAGAAATTTGAATCTAATCTAATTAGCTTCGTGTCATGTCACTTTTATGTTGCCAATCAACCTAGCAGTATGTGTTTGTACTGCATAAATAAACAGGAAATCCTGGAGGAGCATGGGAAAAAAAGCCCATCAAACTCAAGACAGAAGACACTGTGACCCAGGGATCAAACTAATGTACAAGAACTGGTTGGCAGCAATGATGACCTTGGCCCACAATGCTTCCATGCATATGTTCTAATTTATACACACCTCCAGTATTGAAAAATGTAGAATATAAAAGCAGGAGCAGATTTATAAGGAGTTTAACTACATCTGCCCCAGACAGTGGGGGCCACTTGAGCCAAGAAATTAAGAATCTGTAGACTTGTAGCTTCAAATTTAGAATATCTTAGTGAAAATAAAATTAATTTGAGATAGACATGAACGGGTCAAAGGTTTTAAATCTCATGGTGATTAAGGTATAATTAAATTTCATCTTAATAAGAATTAAAGACAGAAGGCTGGCTAGCTTTAGCGCCAAAGATGGCAGAATTATACTTGTTGTGTTGGGGTTTGTTTTGGTGAGGCGGAGTGCTGCACGGCGTGCCACACATGTAGCTAATAAGCTTTTCAATTTTTGAGTCAGTTGTAGCACAAAGTGCATGAAGTGCTGTAACACTCAATGACAGTACTTAAAGGTAATAATTGGAAAACAATCTTTATGTACATACTGTTGCTTACTCTTAAGATGTGTTTTTGTTGTATATTTTAATAATGGCGTAAAGTGTACCTTTGCTTTTCTTTCTCTCGCTAATATTTTAGGGAACAATGTTTTGAACAAGAACTTAAAAGCCAGCTGTGAGCAGGAAATGGACACATCTAAACTTTGGAAAATAAACATTTCTTTATTGGTGATTTGATTAGCCAAGGATCTGATAATCCTGCACCCCTAGGGCAAGTGAAATAACAGTGAGAGCGAGAGGCTACACCTGGCAAAATATATATCCTATTGCACTAGCGCTGCCAGGCATGACCACCATAGCAGGCCTGTGAGCTACGGAACGGTTGTAAGACATGGACTACAATCAAACTGCAGGGTGCCCCCCAAACCTACGAGCAGAAAGCAGAATGCCAAACCTACCGGCTCTTAATTATAAACAAAAAAAGCATGTCCAAATGATCATAATCTGTATTTAAAATATGTTACAATGTTTAGTTTCCTTATCTGCCTATTTTCCTTAGGCTGCTAATCATATCTTAGCTTTACCGTAAAAAAAAAGTAGCAAAATCCAATTAAAGACAATCATGATTTGATTCTTCTCATGTGCAATACTCTGTCTGTAATGCTGGAAAATAGGAATTAGTACAACCAAAATGAAAATGTATATGACCATTTTAAATAGTGCATTTCATATCTGATGAAAAATTTTACCTTGGATTCCAGGTACACATTGGCAGAAGACATCTTGGCAATCTTAAAAATGCAGACAGCCAGTGATATGGCGCAAAGCACAAACAGAGTGTCATTGATGAGCACACGTACTAGAACTGTGCGCTTCAGGTCACCTTCGGACAGGCTACCCTGCACCAATATGGCACATGTGAAATTCACCACCAAAAACAAGAGGCTTGTAAAGAAGAAGGCAAGTCGAAGTGGAATTCTAAAAAGAAACAGAGAAATGCATCAATTACTCCTGCAACTGTTGTTAGCATCTAAATACTGTACATCGCCTAACTAGGCGACATTTTACCCAGTCAACTACATGTGGAGATGCCCTTGTTAGTTTTTCCACTTATGTACCTCCATGCCAGTAACCTGCAAATGGACCAACAGTATGCGACTAAAGCAATTTCTTGTGTACAAGCATGTGATCATACAGTATGACACACTTATATGGCATACTCCCAAACAGTGAGTAAGTAATATCTTTTCATGATCAAACAGGCATATGCAAAGCTTTTATAGAGTTTAAGTTTGTGATTTACCCTGCTGTTAACAGAGAATGGAACGCACAACTTTGTCCACACTTCATTTTAGTCAGTCTTCTAACTACAAGCTTATATCATAGCATCCACTTTAAGAAATTACTTCTGTCCTATAAATGTGTGGCATGTAATCTTCAGTCTGAAAACTGTCTCACCAGGATTCAAAAATATTTTATTAAAACAGTTTCTGGTTTTAGCAAAACATAAGCGGATACTCACGCCCGGATTTCAGGGAGCAACTGAAGAACATTTCTATCTCATTTAAACACTGGAATTTACAAACCAATGCAGCCATGTGTCCTGTAATCCTGCTGTACTTTTTATATATTCCATTTTAACAAAATGTAGTACAGTTAAAGAAACTGGGGAATGATCAGTCTCTACCAGCTCTAAAAAAGTAAATAAATACAGCTTTATAAACGTCTTATATTGAATAAGTCAGTACAATTCCCACTCACCTGTATTTATTGAGCTCTGGTGAATACTTAGCTTTGGCTTTAAACATAACCTGAAAGACAGCAAAGTGCACACGTGAGTATAGCTTGAACAGCAGACATTTTCTGGACATGGTAAATAAAATATGAGAACCATGATAGACTCTTTGGCCTAAATTTATACTACATCGCATGAAAGTCAACTCGGGTGATTAGAAAAATGTTGCATCACTATGTAGGCAAAGCTTGCATTGCATTTTTCATGGAACAAATGTGTGAAAACCCTTCAGTCTACTAGGCTTGTGCTTTTAGCTAAAAAAAGTATTCTTGCCCTAGAATCACATCTAGAAGTTTCTTAGACAATGGCAGGGGACCTGCTTCAGCTGCCATTAGACTCTTTTGTGAAGCACAACAATGCTTCCTGGTTACTGTTTTGATAGCACCACTTTTTGCTTTCTTACTGATGTATTGGAGTGCAAGTTTTATGATTCAGCTTTAAGAATTGTATAACACTCTGATTTGATCATCTCTGCTAAAGACTGAAGAAAGATGACTTTCCATATGGTAGGATACAGCGTTCAGCTCTGGCGTCACTCTTCTGTACAGAACTGTATCTGTGCAATTCGTGTTTTTTTGTGTGACAAGCCCATTTCCTGACAATATTTCAGGCATACAACACAAATTGAATGATTTTAATAACACTTCTCAATTCATTTTGCACAATGAATGCACATCGAATATTCTCATTATTTAATAATTCAGAATACTCCTTTAATCTTTTCCACAGTTTTGTTTCTTTTAACTCCATATCTTGTAGGGATGCTCTGATCAGCGTCTTTAAGGCTGATACCAAGCACCAATTTCATGTTACTTGATTGGCATTTCAGATTTCAATTTATTTTCCCCCCTTTAAAAAAAAAAACAAAACAACACACAACTTTACACAAGTTCCTGCATAACCAGATGCATAGATAGATAGATACTTTATTAATCCCAAGGGGAAATTCACATAACCCAGCAGCAGCAAACTGATACAAAAAACAATATTAAAGAGTGATAAAATCAGGTAAAAAACAGACAATAACTTTGTATAATGTTAACGTTTACCCCCCCCGGGTGGAATTGAAGAGTCGCATAGTGTGGGGGAGGAATGATCTCCTCAGTCTGTCAGTGGAGCAGGACGGTGACAGCAGTCTGTCGCTTAAGCTGCTCCTCTGTCTGGAGTCTGGTACTACTTAGTGGATTCTCCATGACTGACAGAAGCCTGCTCAGCACCCGTCGCTCTGCCAAGGATGTCAAACTGTCCAGTTCCATGCCTACAATAGAGCCTGCCTTCCTCACCAGTTTGTCCAGGTGTGAGGAGTTCCTCTTCTTTATGCTGTCTCCCCAGCACACCACTGCATAGAAGACGGCACACGCCACAACCGTCTGGTAGAACATCTGCAGCATCTTATTGCAGATGTTGAAGGACACCAGCCTTCTAAGGAAGTATAGTCGGCTCTGTCCTTTCTTGCACAGAGCATCAGTATTGGCAGTCCAGTCCAATTTATCATCCAGCTGCACTGCCAGGTATTTATAGGTCTGTACCCTCTGCACAAAGTCTCCTCTGATAATTACAGGGTCCAGGAGGGGCCATGGTCTCCTAAAATCCACCACCAGTTCCTTGGTCTTGCTGGTGTTCAGGTGTAAGTGGTTTAAGTCGCACAATTTAACAAAATCCTTGATTAGGTTCCTATACTCCTCCTCCTGCCCACTCCTGATGCAGCCCACGATAGCAGTGTTGTCAGCGAACTTTTGCAAATGGCAGGACTCCGAGTTGTATTGGAAGTCTGATGTATGTTGGCTGAACAGGACTGGAGAAAGTACAGTCCCCTGCGGTGCTCCTGTGTTGCTCACCACAATGTCAGACCTGCAGTTCCTGAGACGCACATACTGAGGTCTGTCTGTAAGATACTCCACGATCCATGGCACCAGGTATGAATCTACTCCCATCTCTGTCAGCTTGTTCCTAAGGAGCAGAGGTTGGATGGTGTTGAAGGTGCTAGAGAAGTCCAAAAGCATAATTCTTACAGCACCACTGCCTCTGTCCAGGTGGGAGAGGGATCGGTGTAGCATATAGATGATGGCATCCTCCACTCCCACCTTCTCCTGGTATGCGAACTGCAGAGGGTCGAGGGCACGGCGGACCTGTGACCTCAGGTGGTGAAGTAGCAGCGCTCTGTGGTCTTCATCACATGTCACATCAAAGCCATAGGCCAGAAGTCATTCAGCTCACTAGGACGTGATACCTTTGGGACAGGGGTGATGCAAAATGTTTTCCAAAGCCTTGGGGCTCTGTTCCAGGCTCAGGTTGAAGACTCCCCAGTTCCAGTGCACAGGCCTTCAGCAGTCGTGGCGAGACACCATCAGGACCCGCTGCTTTGCTGGCACGAAGTCTCCTCAGCTCTCTGCTCACCTGGGCTGCTGTAATTGTGGGTGGGGATGTCTCTCCTATGCCGGTATCAGCAGAAGAATGGGTGGAGGGTGCAGTACTCATTGAAGCCTTATGTCCTATATTAAAAGTGTATTTATATAATTAAAACGTAGATCACAGATGTTGACGGTAATTCTTTTTTAACAAAATGGATTTATGTAGGCTTATTGTTCAGCGACCATAAAAAATCCAAATTAAAAGAAATAAAATTTCCTTAAAATACATACAAATAAATTAGGTACAAAAATATCCATAATACATAAGCATAAAAGAAAATAAAATGGTTCTCATATTTACAAACTGCCATATTGTTTATATTTTCTGTAATATATCATTTTGAAACAAGGCTTATTTATATAAATAACCAACCTGATGGAGCTTGAGAGGTGCTGCAAAGAGGAATGGGGGCGAAACTGGCCAAGGATAGGTGTGCCAAGCTTGTGGCATCATATTCAAAGACTTGAGGCTGTAATTGCTGCCAAAGGTGCATTGACAAAGTATTGAGCAAAGGCTGTGAATACTGATGTACATGTTCTTTCTCAGTTATTTTATTTTTAATAAATTTGCAAAAACCTCAAATAAACTTTTTTCACGTTGTCATTATGGGATGTTGTGTGTAGAATTCTGAGGAAAAAAATGAATTTAATCCATTTTGGAATAAGGCTGTGACATAACAAAATGTGGAAAAAGTGATGCGCTGTGAATACTTTCCGGATGAACTGTATACACACTCTCAACATTAATTAGTTGGTATTGGCAATAAAACATTGCTTAAATGTAAATAAACCAATTATAAGATTTAATCATTACTTGCACTACAACTTTTTTTTACTATTAAAGTATACATTTATTTATATAGGTGTGTTTTTTTTTCAGTTTATAAGTGAAGTTCAGTGCAAAAAAATTCCAGTGTACCCTTTGAAAGGCAGGGACTAAAAATATGATCAGCTTTTGTAATTGACAAAATTTACCAATCTCCATTTAAGTTTTTTTTTTTTTAAATGAAAACTGGCCGATTGATCAGAGCATCTCTAGATCTTGTATCATATTGGATATGTTTTCATTTTTACGTTATTTCATACATGTGTAGCAATTGATAAATAATGCAACGTTTCAACACTCTTGTTAAAAAAAAAACAAAAAAAAGAAAAAACACAAAAACAATGAATACTGATGTTAAAATGTTGAAAAAGCCTTACAATAAACTTTTTCAAAGCTGGCTCATTTACTTCTGGAGGTAAAACTTGCATGTTTCATTTACCCAAACTACCAATTCAGCTCAAGATGCAAGACAATAATTATTAATAATAATACTTATTATTACAATAAGGCGAAGGAGATCTAGCACTACGTCAAGCATATGATCCTGTACTAAAAAAATGAATATATAAATTAATTTAATGCTTAACATTAACACATTATAAATGTATGCTTTTTATAGGTGAAAAAAATCTATGGGATATTGCACTCTGCAGTTCCATTGCTTTCAGATGTGGAGTTAACAAATAAAAGCCTGGACTACTGTAGTACAAAAACCAACACATACATCTTTTCTGACAGGTGTAGCACTGAAACCCATACAACAACATGCCTCTCTCTCTTCCAAAATTCCACAGAGGAACACTAATCCAGCTGACACCACCTCAGACACAGCAATTTACCTCCTCTGGTTTAATTCACAAATCTTTCTAATAAAAAGCACCCTTTTCTCTTACCACTGTGAACTACAAATACATGGCAGTCATGGCGAATTTCACAAGTACCAAGGTAGTGTAAGAAGGACTAGGAGCACCATATCTACCATAAACAGCCAACCTCCAACACCTTGAAGAAAATAATAGTATAAACTCAAACTCAAAGCAGAAAAAAATATTAATGACTAATTTAGTCTCAAAGAGACAAACATATATACATAAATATAGTATGGTGTAAAACAAAGATTCCTGCCTCCACCACTTGATTCCTCAACACTGATGGAAAGACACTAAACGGAATTTGAAATGAGGCTGTAGAACTAATCATAAACAAAAGTCTAAAATTGAGAATTGTACATGTTTTAAAACAGATACGCAAAAAAAAAAAATTAAATTTCTGCAGTATTACCAAGATCAATAAACTAGGTATTGTGGATAGAAGTGCACAAGTAGAAGTAGAAACAAGACACCAGTAGAGATTTTCAAATATCATTTTTATGACAACTAAGAACATCCGAAGGATGCCTTGTCGCTAAAGAGGTGGTGTGTGGTGGAAGCGAGCATTCAGTTACCTTCTGACACACAATGCACAACCACAACACTCCCTGGAAACTTCTTATGATCGCATCTTCAGATTCTGAAAAGGACCACTGCTCGATAGCCTCCGAATCCCCTTTCAAGAGCCCTTGTGAACCAGAAATAATTGTTTTAGTTTGTTCTACACTGATAATAATAATAAAGGCTAGGGGAGCGCACTTCTGTCATATCACCTATGTCCATATATTCAATCTCTTTTTGCCTTTACCTTTTTGTCAATACCGAATTGAATTTTGATTTTGTGTTTGGAATTAGGGCGGCACGGTGGCGCAGTGGTAGCGCTGCTGCCTCGCAGTTAGGAGACCGGGTTCGCTTCCCGGGTCCTCCCTGCGTGGAGTTTGCATGTTCTCCCCGTGTCTGTGTGGATTTCCTCCCACAATCCAAAGACATGCAGGTTAGGTGGATTGGTGATTCTAAATTGGCCCTAGTGTGTGCTTGGTGTGTGGGTGTGTTTGTGTGTGTCCTGCGGTGGGTTGGCACCCTGCCCGGGATTGGTTCCTGCCTTGTGCCCTGTGTTGGCTGGGATTGGCTCCAGCAGACCCCCGTGACCCTGTATTCGGATTCAGCGGGTTAGAAACTGGATGGATGTTTAGAATTACATTGTGACAACGCAACATATAACTGCCCGTGGTGAATATCGTTTCTTTCTCTCTACAAGTAATGTGTCTGACAATAGCATTCACACAAATGAGAAATGATTGAACCGTGTGCATGCTTGAAATTTTCTCTCATGGGATTTCACTTTCACCAAACAACAAATCTTTTAATTCTTGTGGATACACCTCTTCATTGGGAAGAAATCTTTTTTTCCCCTGATGGCAACACAAATTATACGATCTACAAGTCTCCGACTTAAAAGTTTATATCAGAACAATATATTCAATCTCATTTCACTGTTCTGTTATTTCACCGAGTAATAACTTCCGTTTGTTTCCGCTAATGCAATCTTTACTATCCATTTTTCTGTGACTTTCAAATTTTTATCCTTTCATTATCTCTAACCTGCTCTGCATGTGTACTGCGCCAACATTTTTGAATTCTTGACGACATTCTACTTTGTCATCTAATCTTTGTTTTATTTCCGGCCCTAGGTGTGGTTAAATCTCCTGGCACAAAGACTTGTGTTGCGGGACGTGAAAATGTCTCTCTGAGAAAATCGCGTCTGGTCTCCTTCCAACCTTCTAAGATTTTTTTTATAATACGGAGATAACAAGGTGACCCTGGATTAACTATTAAGAAAAATAAACACATGCTTAGGGCACCATGGCAAAAGGAGATTATTTAAAAAAAGGTATTAAAAACTTTTATATAGATAAAGTTACACGTAGGCAACAATAAGCATTATTTTTATGTCTTTTGAGCCACGTGAGTTGAAATGGTGTATATCTTCAAGGATTGAAAGCAATGGAATCATAGATACTGTTTCTTAAAAAAAAAAAAAAAAAACTTTTCTTCGTTGAACTCTTTTTAAAATTGTCCACCAACATTGATTTTTGTAGAAAAGATTTGGGGGAAGAAAAAAAAAAAAAAGTCAGTCGTGTGGCAAGTTTTTTTTTTTAGTTTACTGTATCGTACAGTAGGCTTGGTTAGTTCTAAAATTTTCTTTATATAATTTCCTTTGTTTCAAAAGACAATATTCAAGTCTAGTTAGGCTTACTTGTTTTGTTCAATTGGGAACCAAAGGAGAAAGGCATAAGGAATATTTACTGTCAATCTTGTTTATTTTCAAAGATTTTGCATCTTTTTAATGGTATGAGTCATAAATGTTTAATTCTTGTTCAGTTTTCTTATTTTATTTTAAACAATAAAGACATTTTAAATACAATTAGATAAGTTAACTCAATTCATTCTTTCAAAAAACAACTTAAAAGCACATTTGGCCAGGAAGGCATTCTGATCCTTTCTTTCAGTTTACCTCTCTGTCCAGGTGCTCAGCATGGTTTGCATTTCTATCACACATTCTGTTGTTTAACATTTCCCTGTAGTATTTGCATTTTATTGGAATTTAATGTCTGTTATTCTAATTCAAAGCTCTGTATTTATCTTTAGTGTGTTATGCTGATACTATGTTATAATCAATATTGTATTATTTGAGCTTTTTCTGATTTTCCCTGCTGTTCATTCTGAAATTCTGTGAAGTGCTCTGAGCATGGGAAAAGAGCTTTATAAATTAAATGTATTATTATAACTTCAGTTAATTAAAAAAGTCTTTATAAAAAGAAACCTTACAACTGAAATACCCTCTGTTCACCCATAAAACTGGGCAAACAGACACACCTCTTAAAGTCTTAAAAGTATACAGGTGCTGGTCATAAAATTACAATATCATGACAAAGTTGATTTATTTCAGTAATTCCATTCAAAAAGTGAAACTTGTATATTAGATTCATTCCTTACACACAGACTGATGTATTTCAAATGTTTATTTCTTTTAATTTTGATGATTATAACTGACAACTAATGAAAGTCCCAAATTCAGTATCTCGGAAAATTAGAATATCAATTAAGACCAATGCAAAAAAACGATTTTTAGAAATGTTGGCCTACTGAAAGTTATGAACATGAAAAGTATGAGCAGCAGTAAATATTTAGTTGGGGTTCCTGTGGCCTGGATTACTGCAGCAATGCGACGTGGCATGGAGTCGATCAGTCTGTGGCACTGCTCAGGTGTTAGGAGAGCTCATATTGCTCTGATAGTGGCCTTCAGCTCTTCTGAATTGTTGGGTCTGGCGTATTGCATCATCCTCTTCACTATACCCCATAGATTTTCTATGGGGTTAAGGTCAGGCGAGTTTGCTGGCCAATCAAGAACAGGGATGCCATGGTCCTTAAACCAGGTACTGGTAGTTTTGGCACTTTGTGCAGGTGCCAGGTCCTGTTGGAAAATGAAATCTGCATCTCCATAAAGTTCGTCAGCAGCAGGAAGCATCAAGTGCTCTAAAACGTCCTGGTAGACAGCTGCGTTGACCTTGGACCTCAGAAAACACAATGGACCAACACCAGCAGATGATATGGCACCCCAAACCATCACTGACTGTGGAAATTTTACACTGGACCTCAAGCAACGTGGATTTTGTGCCTCTCCTCTCTTCCTCCAGACTCTGGGACCTTGATTTCCAAAGGAAATGCAAAATTTACTTTCATCAGAGAACAGAACTTTGGACCACTCAGCAGCAGTCCCGTCCTTTTTGTCTTTAGCCCAGGAGAGACGCTTCTGACGCTGTCTCTTGTTCAAGAGTGGCTTGACACAAGGAATGCGACAGCTGAAACCCATGTCTTGCATACATCTGTGTGTGGTGGTTCATGAAGCACTGACTCCAGCTGCAGTCCACTCTTTGTGAATCTCCCCCACAGTTTTGAATGGGTTTTATTTCACAATCCTCTCCAGAGTGCGGTTATCCCCATTGCTTGTACACTTTTTTCTACCACATCTTGTCCTTCCCTTCGCTCTCTATTAATGTGCTTGGACACAGAGCTCTGTGAACAGCCAGCCTCTTTAGCAATGACCTTTTGTGTCTTGCCCTCCTTGTGCAAGGTGTCAATGGTCGTCTTTTGGACAACTGTCAAGTCAGCAGTCTTCCCCATGATTGTGTAGCCTACAGAACTAGACTGAGAGACCATTTAAAGGCTTTTGCAGGTGTTTTGAGTTAATTAGCTGATTAGAGTGTGGCACCAGGTGTCTTCAATATTGAACCTTTTCACAATATTCTAATTTTCCGAGAGACTGAATTTGGGACTTTCATTAGTTGTCAGTTATAATCATCAAAATTAAAAGAAATAAACATTTGAAATACATCAGTCTGTGTGTAATGAATGAATCTAATATACAAGTTTCACTTTTTGAATGGAATTACTGAAATAAATCAACTGTCATGATATTCTAATTTTATGACCAGCACCTGTATGCACATACTGTAGATTATACTGTGATCATTTTTAATTATTTCTTGATATATGGTTTTGGCCATAATGCTGACTCCTAATTGTGAATTAAATAAGGGTCAGAAAAAAAAGAGAAGAAAGAAAGAAATGCTCCTAATGCTCCCAACATAAAACTGTACTGTGCTATTCAGTTTAAAAAAAAACAAAAAAACTTCAACATATTGAAATTAGCAACTCTGACTTTGATTATTTTTTAAAACAAACAGAACATCACATTTACAGTAGCAAACACACCTGGAATTTTTCACTTTTCTGTTTGTGTGAACTTTTAAATTTGTCAGGGCTTTATGAGAAAACAGCTTTGTTGACATCAACTTTCAAGCCTGTCAATACTTGCTGTAGCTCCCCAGTTGGGCCCCAAATTTAGGCGGCAAGCCACAAGTGTAAATCATCACCAGCTATTCAGCAGCTCTTTCCAAAACCACTAAAATAAACAGAAAGTAGACCATATTGGCATCACTAATTAGAACATCAGTTCTCACTTTTAGACCTTGCAACCATGCCAGGGCAAATTTCTTATGTTTGCTTATAATTGGGAGCAGATGGAAAGCAGATGAGAGAAACGAACAACAGTGGAATAATGCAGGCATTGTTTAACATTCAGCTAACTGCCTTTGACTAATCAATTATTAAACCCTTATTTGCACTTTTAAAAACATCACATTTGTCTCCCTTTTTTCTGGAGGATAATCTGAACTACAAGTGATTGTTAACTTGAAAGGAGCACCACTTGACTCTCATCTACAAAACTGCAAGAATGTTTCCCAAAAAGAAAAAAAGGAACTAGCATCACAAAATTAAAAACAAAATTAAACTGAGTTCAACATAAAATAACTCAAAGAACCATTATTTTTTGTAACACTGCAAACCGTTTCCTTTGCTGGACAATAATGGACTTATTTGACAATGATAAATAGACACACCTTGCATTGGAAATGCACAGTGCCACTTCTGCGCAGTAGTTTATTTTAATTTGACATTAATTCTAAAAAGGCATAAGCGAAATTATATAATGGAGCCTGAACTCCTCACAAACTTGTGATCGGTTTGTGCTTTTCTCTGCTTTTATACTGTATTTATTTATACATCTGGCTAAAGTGGACTGAAATCATAAGACTTCTAAAATGAATTTAAAAAGTCAATAGCTGACAAACAAGTAAAAACAGTGCCGCACACTTCAACGGTAATTTTACAAACTGTAACTGACCAAGAGTTTATTGCACATGTAATTTAGACTCTGGTTTGTCAAGTATTGCACACCTATTATTGTCAGTTATTTGTTGAAGGGACACGAGGTACTGATTCGAGTTTGTTGCTTGAATGCAACTCTCCATCTGATCTGACCCTCCAATATCTACCAGTTTAGCCGAGAAAGACCGAAATAATCTTTGTATACTTTTATGGTACTTGCATTATTCTCCACAAAACTTTGTAGCACACATCGGGTATTCTAGTCTCAACAATTGTGTATCAAGCAAACGCCAGACTGTTGCCAAATGTGAACATTATTGTACCTTTTGAATGGTTTTGCCTCCTTAACCTTCCAGCAAATTTTGCTAAAAGCAACTTACCCAACTCTCATCTATCAAATTCTCTCCAAGAACCTGTCGCTACTGTAATTCTAAAGAAAAACGCTTTATCTTATTTGCTGCTGTATTACTACTGTATAAAATGAATGATTTAAAATGCGGCTGTACAATCACGGACTCTTTTCACTGGGTGGAGGTCAATCGATGATTTTCAAGGTCCATTTTAAACATACTACTGTACCTGCATAATTGTTTTCACTTGACGGTGTCATGTTTTGTTATAAAATTTGTTTCTTACATAAAAAAATCATTTATGTCACAAAAAATGTACACACAACATAAAACTGTGATATGAACAGCCCATTGCAAATCAGCTCAAGAACATCTGATAACACAAATGATTCATTATTGCAGAACAGCTAACATTAACAGGATAAAGATGAAGAACAAAATAGATTTTCTTAATTTAACATTTAATTCTTCGCAGTTACTAAGAAAAGTATCAGACAAAAACGACACATTCAGACAGGACACCATTTAAGAAAGAAAATATGAATGCCTCTTAGTGGTGACAATAAACGCATCTATTGACACTAAAAATGAATAAAGCAAACATTCAATGTGCAATTAGCTACTGAAGGAGTCGACCCAAACAGTTGCAGATTGTCTAATAAGATTCAATTATTTGGATGATCATGCTTTTGAATAGAATACGAGTAAAACAGCTTCTTTTCAATGCCCTATGGATGTGAATGAATTTGATTTTTCATACACGCCAAAAGCCTCCTGCTGTAGAGAGGTACCATCAGGTCTCATTGAAATCCCATTCCCTCTCAGACACCTCAGCTTGTCAACAGATGGACTTATCTGAAATGGCCATACAGTAGAGGGGCTCAAACTAAACCACACACCACCTTCTCCATAACATAGCCACCACGTTTATTCATAACTAGCCAACCCGCGGCGTACCATACGACACATAATCAGGCCGGTTTTTTAATGATTTTTAAACACAGGGAGAAAATTAACATTTGAAAAAATCGGTAATGTAATAAATCAGCAAGAAAAACAACATTATAACAATGCACAGAACGAACCAACACAGTTAAACAGTTTGTTATGGTGCACGCGGTCGTGTGTCGTAACCGAAAACTCGGTTTTTAAAGACTGCTTACTTCATTGTTTTTTAACCTCAGTTGTAAAGGATTGTTTTGAGGATCCCATGGGATACCCCTCGCAAACCGTTTAACACGCTGCATATGGCGATTCACCTCCGCGAGAAACATGCCTCTATGAACAGTCAATGTGGCTCGGAGGTGCCAGGAGTTGGTGGGCGTGGCTCCTTCTGCATGTGCCATAGGTGTCTTACTTGTCGGTGGTTCAGTGAGTCCACGCCTCTTCCGGCGTGCTTTCCATGGTTGTCTTGCCTTAGTGAATTAGATAGATAGATAGATAGATAGATAGATAGATAGATAGATAGATAGATAGATAGATACTTAAACAGAAACAAACTTGATATCTAACATCTTGAAGAACAATTTTCAGTTGCCTGTGTTTCATGCCATACTCATACTGTTGCAAAGAATGCATCAAACTGAGAGAAAGACCATGTGATACAGGTGTCCAATAAAAAACAGGAGTTTGGATTGTCAAAAAGTCAGCAATTGGGGCCTTAGCCTTGTGACTGGGGAGAGCCCAACAGACACTACATCATTGAGCCCATCAGATTGTAACAGCGCAGACTCTAACATCAGCGCCGACTTAGCAGCAGTATCAGCTAGTGGTCAACACTTAAAACAGGCAACTTCTGTGCCAGATGTAGCAGATCATGTATTTAAGAAAAAAAAGCAAAAGCCTGCCACAGTCGCATGAGCACCATTCTAGTGAGGCAAGACCATTTGGTCCTTCTAGGGTTAGTAAGCTGCCTAAAACAGCAATGAAATAAGCAGATCCATCAAGTCAACACTGGCTAATAAATTACTGCACTACAAAATTTTACACAAGGTAGTAAGTCACGTTTCAATATTTGTTTCTAATGCACAGATCACTTTTAAATTTGGTTTTGGTTTTGAAGCGGTGAATGCCCAACCTTCTCTCTCTCTCATGACTTAATGTGTTAACTTTCTAATGAGCCTTTACAGTAGTCGCACTCTGATATACACTATGTAGAAGGTCTCCTTGCATTTTGTCAAACCAGATAAAATTAAACAATATTAAACAAAATAACTTAAGTTGCAGAGAGAAGACTTTACATGATCATTCAATACTTTACCATATAAGGGGTGATATTTACATAATCTAATTTACTTTGTCAATACTTTTAAACCATTCTTAATAAAGTGCTCATATCGGTGTTCTGAATATAATACTTTACAAAGATAACTTCTGTTTAAATGCCCTCTTGTAACCTGACAGTAAAATTCAAAACATTCCAGGTTTTTTTTTTTTTTTAAATAACTGTAACAATACCTTGCCTAATCAGATTCATTAGCTTGCCATGTCCGAATCCTAGGAAAATAGTTTAGAAAATATGATTCTGTATGAACTGATGCTGTATGTATACATTCTAGAAATTATAAAATAGTCTGATTTTAAATCTCGCTTGTCAACACCAGATTATTTTTCCTCCATATTTCTTCCCTGGTCATCCCTTTCTTCTTACATTCTAAGATTTTCACATTATGTTCATTGTTGATCAGTTTCTCCCAGTATGTGAGTTCGTCAGTGTAGGTTGCGTTTTAACTGTTCACAATCTGGCTGCTGGGCCATCCAGGAGTGGGTCTGGTCTTGTATCTATTACTGTCGGCATATGCTCTGGGAATCATGAACCTACGCGGGATTAGGCAGGTCTGACATATTGGTGCATGGATTTTGGGTCAACAGTCAAACACACAAAACAAACAGAATTTAAATTGCATCCTACTGAAACATCTTGACTGTGCTCACGTTTTGCCATTACCATAATTTATGTGAACAATATTACCTTGTTAACAATAAAATCCAAAGAAAACTCATAAGTGGAAACACATAACCAAGGCCTAACAAGTGCAAAATATGAAACTCAGATTAAAGCCTGCTGAACACAATTTTTTCTCCCACTCAACAGAATTTTCTCTCTTTTTATCTCTCTAGCTTACCTAATCTAAAAGTAAAAGAATATGTTTTCTAATACTTCATTAATTACAAAAAAAAAGCATGTTTGTTCTTCTTGTCAACAGAAACCGAAATATGAAACTGACTTTATAACCGTTGCTAGAGAACACTCAAGTATACTGAACGCCACTTTTAAAAGTCATGGAAACTATGGGTGGGAACAAAAACTAAATTTATCTTTTAATACAGAAAAGGGAATTAAATGAAGACTTAACAACCCTATAATTTTAAAGTTGTGCCGACAGCCACAATTTTACATTTTGAAGCAACACACAAAACTGAGTAATCACTCAAGCTGTGAAAAAAGAAAAAACGTTTTTTTCCATGAGCTTGCCAGGAAGTAGAGCTCACCAAGTTAGTATCAGTTGTGAAATGGGAAACAGCCCTGAACGGGGCACAGCAGTCCAACACTGGGCACACCTTAAGCATGGGAAAGGAACTATATAAGTAAAATGTACTATTATTATTACTACTTATAAACACGCTCCTTCCTTATACTTGTCCAGTTTACACTCACAAGTGAAGCAAACATGCAGCTCTAAAGGATACAGGAGAAAAGACTGAATAGCAAGAGAAAACATACAGGGAGACGGAGAACTGAATTAAGGATAGGAGTTGTGAAACAGCAACTTCCTAACCTGCTTAGTGCAGCGTCAGAGCACATAAAACACACATCAAATCGGTGTGTTACACTATCACTTATAATGCACACAGCTTTATACAACCAAGTGTGCAGTACTCCCTGTAGACAGCTACTAAAAGTAAATTTTGATATACTGTGATAGTTCTGAAGGAAATGTAACAAACATTGCCCTTTTACTGACAACATATGACAATTTAATTCATGAAGTTTGAATTGTTAAATTATTTCATTATCTAATTTGGTATGTTCTTAAAGCTATTAGCATATCCACTAAAACCAGCCACCTGACAAGTTTGTTCCAGACACCCCTAAATTCTTGTATAATGATTTTTGATTTCTGTTTTGAAAGAACATCCCTACTAGCATCCATGCATATGCACTTCACTAAGCTGCTAGATTCATGCAGAACTATTTGTGCAATGTACTAATTAGCAATTTTGTTTGGTATACCTATCTAATAAAGGGTTTGGGCTCATTACATATAATGTATTAACAGCTGTAAATTAATATGGGCGTAGACACATAAAAGCGTTGATAGTGCAGTCCAAGTATGCTGGTCTATGCCAAGCAACATACTACATATTTGGTCAGATTAGCTGGTGGCTTATCTCCGATTTCAATAGCTTCTTTGTCTCATTCCAAACATCCTATAGCTAAAAGAACTGTCACATTCCTGGAACTGGGATCTTTTTAGTCTAGCAGAACGTAGCATTACCTTACCGAAAAAGTCAATTTTCAAGGGGTACACTGCTGCCAAGAATAAAGCACCCATTCAGCAATGTTGTTCAGGTGTCTAGGTTTATTTAAATGTTGCTCTACAGACCTTGTGTTGAAAGACACTATATAACAGGAGTCTCTACCACGTCGCTCGCAAGCTACCGGTAACTCACAACCCCTTTCCATGTAACTCGCCAAAGGGTTAATGAATACTACATAAATTTGAAAACTTGATTAGTCAAAATTAGGGATGAGCTTTCTTTCCAAAAAATCATATCACGATCCTTTTAACACAAAATCATGATCCATAATCCGAATAGCAATCTATCTTTTCAATGTGGCATACACTTAAGAGACTATCCAGACTCAAACTCATCAAGACCTAAATAACACTTCATTTTAAATAACAAACAAAGTTGAATTTAATTCTTCTCTTGTTCACTAGCTAAGCGGAGTTAAGCTGGCAAGTGAGTGAGGAAGGCCCCTTCCCTTCCTCCCGTTGCGTGTTTCTTGAAATCTTGCTAATAAATCGGTACCGTTAACGAACTGATTCTTAGCACGATGAGAGAAGTCACAAATTCAACCGGAATGCTCAAGCAAAATTATGGAAAAAAAAAAAAAAACCGATCTAAATCTGTTAAGTAGTTCTCTCGTGAAAAGCGGACAGACATTGAATTTTATATATTATATATAATATTATATACAAAATAATGTGCAGTTAAAGTCTCAACAGCATTCTCAGCATTTCTGGAGCTTAGTAGAGCCAGATAACTATAAGAATCTTCACCAAACAGCTCTGAAAATGTCTGCTTTATTTGGGTCTACATACCTCTGTGAATCTGACATGAATGTCATGAAGTCAAAGTTCAAAACAAGACTGACAGATGAACATTTAAATGACTCGTTAAGAGTGAACCTAAGTGGCTGCACTCCACCATACACCTGCCTCTCTTGTTGACTCCATGCAGTGCCAGTCATCTGACTAACTAAAAAACACATCACACATGCAACTGGACATCTGAATAAAGTCAAAAAGTGACATGGAACAAAATGACAAAGGAATAAGTCACATCTCTGTATTTGGAATCGCATTGTTTTGTTTTGAAAGTATTCATGTTTTAATTCAATAGTGTGAGATACACTACAAAATGCATACAGACATACAAAATGCACTTGCAGGTGAACTAAATATTTTTTGTGATGTTTTAATGCAAAATGTGAGTTTTGAAGACCGACATTTTGTAAATGTTCAGGTAAAACAAGCTTATTCAGTTTGTTTGGGTGGAAATAAGCTATGAGAATAAGTGCTAGAAAACATGAGTAGCTCTCGGCCATTTTCATTTTGTAAAAGTAGCTCTCAGGGGAAAAAAGGTTGGAGACCCCTGCTATACAAAATAAAAATAACACCCACAACATTATATTGCAACCACCAATGATGATATCTTACAAGAAAGATCAGATTCATGGGATCTACGCCATTTCAACAGCATAAAGAAGCAGGAACAAAGATTCTTTCTGGAGTATATTTGTTACTCCAGGGAAAAAAAAAAAACAAACACTGGATACTGTTTGAATTCCTTATTTAAATGTAAAAATCACTTTCACGGCCACAAGTAGACTTTAAAACTTGCAATACCCATTTCACACTCACACACACTAGCACATCGTGTATATTTAGCTCTGGGTGTGTCCGTAGGAGATGGACCCTATACTTGTAATACATATAGTAAATGAACCAATAATTGAGACTAGAATATTTCATATTTAAGCTTTTGCTTGAGCAGGTGAAAAAGGGTTTTTAAATTTGTGAGGTGGCATAAATATGCTTTGTTATGAGTTATAAGTACAATATCAATGTAGTATATAGACATAAATTATTCAACATTCACACGCAACCAAAACATGCTGTAATTACTACAACCCTACCACCACCATTCAATCAGGTACACAAACCTGTAATGAATCACAAGCCAACATTTTTGTTTTTTATTTAGTGAGATTACCCTTTTTTCTCTTTGGGGCACATGGACTTTAGCAGTCTATAAATGCATTTTCTGAGTTGTGATTATTGTTTTTTGTTTCTCATTGGGCTTCTCTGCAGCTCAGGCTAGATTTATACCCGTGGAGATAAATGGTGGCCAGTCTGGACTAGAGCAATCATATAATTCACATTAGCTTGAAAATACTGTAACCTAAGCTGGTGGCACATTATATAACCTCTACTGGGACTAGACAAATATAATGACTGTCGTTGGTGCACCTTATTACCTTGAGGATGTCAGATTAGATGACTAGGAAGGGTAGAGGAAGGAAAAAACAACATGGCTCCATAATAACTTCTCAACATACCTTCAAATTTCCAAAATGTCTACTGGCTGGCAGCACCAGTGCCTGTATGAAGCTTTTCCATGCATGGCGAGTTTTGCTAGAATCTTTGCCTTTTTACTTTTAATATATACAGAAAAGACCTCTCTTCAGAATATACTGTGTTTCTTCTATTCTCATGGATGCATTGCATACATTTTATTTCCATTGAGCACTCATTTCTTGTCACCTATCACACACACAAACCTGCCCTTATAACTTAAGACAAACTGAGCTGCAGGCTGGTCTGTCCAAGTCACTGGGAAAGTCAAAACTACACGACTAGTTTCACAGACACACACTGTCCCTGACTGGTTAACATTAAGTCTTAGACTAAAAATCTCTGAGAAAAATTACTAGACTTCTTGCTTCTCTGGATTGCACCAGCTTGTGCATGTGCAATATTCTATATTCAACATGAATTGTCCTTCAGGAGCTCTGAAGGAAAAAGTCCTATAAACCGCATGTTTCATATTAAATTCTTTTTTTTTTTTTTTTTTTGAACCTTTTTGGAAGACGGACACAAGTGCTTAATTTAAAGATGGCCAGGAAACTTAGTACAAGTATCTCTACACTATTGCGAACATTAGTGGTGAGCCATCTCTGGGGAATCCATAAGTATTGCATTTTGTCATGATAGTGCATAGATGGTGAAGCAAAGCACATTTTCATAGAGACTGAACTCCTATACCCATACATGAAAGGGGCCAATAATACAATGCCATGTTGGTACTGATGCAGATGGCAGGTAATGCACTTGATTGAAAAGAATGCCTTGGTAGCTCACATTTACTTTAAGGCAAGTCTCTTGTTCTATGCTCCACTGCATAATAGCAGGTCCAGTACCTTTTACTAAAAAAAAATAAAAATTGTATGAAGGAGAGTATGAATGAAAATTACAGACAAACACAAATTACTATCCTCAGATCACTCACAACACCATTTCTGTCCAAACCTTTTGCTAATAAAGGTACTTACTGTCAGATTATTTGACTTACTTAATTCAATTCTTAATGCTTTGTTGTATGCCTTTTTTTTTTATTTTTTTTTATTAACATGGTTCACTAGAAAACCACCTATAATGTGATCTGTTATAAAAGAGAAAAATACAGAGAAATAATGGGAACAATATTTTTGGTACCTGAACTCCTTCTTTTGGAGGAATTTCCAAGAACAAATCAGGTATATAAATTTCAAACAGATTTCTTTTTATACTAAAAGCTTTCATGACCAAATATTAATTCAGCTTAATTGCACATATTAATAAAAGGATGTTGCAATAATCATAACATTTTTCATCTACGTATTTATTAATTTCATTAACATACCTTTTCTGTTGCAAGATCCCAGGTAGACCAAACTTCCATTCATCCATTCACTACTTGTACCTACTTGACCAGTTTTTGGGTTCTGTGTTTTGAGTTTATACCTATTACACAAGCACTGGGTGCTAGGCAGGGGCCAACCCTGGATACAAGTCTATTTGTGGGATGGGACACAAAGCCTATCATTGTTATATTGAGCACAAATCAAACAACAATGGACAGGGGGACAATCTGCCAAACGACATGTTCATATATACCGTCACTCTTTCATCTTGAGCTAATTTTGTCACTGATTCTATCTGTATTTCTCTTTCAGAATTTTTTAACATCTCTAAAAAAGTTGTGAAACATATTTATATACAAAAATCGTAATTGGTAACAAATTCTTCATCAAATATGCCTTTTAGTGTTTTAATGAAATACCACTGAACATTCTCCCTCTCCAAGCACTCAACCTCTGGAAGAAAAACTAAAGACAGTCAATTAGCTTTTTGTGTTTTGTATATTATACACACAACTGTCTGTACACCTTGTTTTATGTGTTTTTGCACCTAACAAAACGTGTTAGGTTTCACAATTTACTACCTGTATTATCAATCTGTTAAAAACAAAGACAAACAAAACAGGCTCTCTATATAGCAGGGGCTCCTAGAAACATTACGCCATAGTGTATAAATCTATTCTAATAGAAAGTACTAAAAAGGAGATGTTCAAATCACTTGCTCATCCTTTTTAATTTTATATTATAATTTATTACAAAATCTTGCTTCAGCATGCATTGCTTTTCCCACTGTACTTCCACTGCCATATGCTAAATACAAATTTATTATTATGCAAGTCTTCTCATACTAAATATTACTATACTGGTCTTCATTCCAAAAAGCAGCATCTTAAATGTAAACTTTTTGGACAGTGGTGAATGCTATAGGTATTATTTTTAGTTGTGTATCCCTTGAGTCTTACCAATCATGCCGTGTACACTTGTCAATCAGTGTGACATACTATCTGAGGATATGAAAATGATACAAGGCTAAAGGTTCACAAACTCACACCACATCCTCGGACTCTGTGCAGTCCGTGCTTAAACTATAATACCACCAGTTTAAGTAAGAAAAGTGCATGACGTGTATTGTGATGATACACAACAGCGCATGGTGCCATATAAAACAGAATGACACTGGAGGTCAGTCTCGTCGAGTTTCTTGAGAATCGCCACTTTCGTATTTAATTCCAGTCTGTATTAATACAATTACTGTACTGACATTTCACTCTCTTAGCTCAAAGTATGAGTAGAAACCACTGAAAGGTTTAAATCAGTTTTACCTCTGGGAAGATCAGATGGCATTGATTATTCTCTGTTCAAATAAATTCATAAACAAAAAATAACTCTTTCCCCCTTTAATCAACAACTCGCATACTGTAGCCATCACCTTCTGACTTGAGCTGCTTTTCCTTTTCACCGAGCATGTACTCACTTAGATTCTCCCTTGCAAAACCCATACTCACTTGGTCTTCCACACCGTGTCCCCTCTGCAGACGTCAAAATTTACTTTCAAAACTTGTGTTCTAAATACATAACAGAACAACCACTTCGGCATGGTTATCTATAATAAAATGAGTTTTGAATCTCTCATACTCTAGTGATCTCTACGCCTGCAGTTGCCTCCCTTGCGTTCTCGCTCCTACCATCACCCCCGTCTCGACATTAGTACGACATGCTTGTCGTCACCCAGCTTTCAGTAGTCTCTCCAGCCCGCTGCGCAAGTTCTTTTTTGTGTCTTGTTGCTTACCCCAAACTTGCAGGCTCAACTTCACACACACACTCCCCACAGATCACGGTTTGGCCGCGACTCACCTGTGCGAAGTACAGGTTGAGCAGGCAGAGCGTGAAGAACTGTAGACAGACTGGGAAGCAGTAGAGAAGCCAGTAGGGCAGCGGTTGCAAATGGTTCGCTTGAAGAACGTTTCTGAAGTAAAATGAGAAGAGGGTCGTCCGGAGCGCTGACCACAGCAAGCACAAGAAGAGAAACACGCTCTGGTAGCTGAAGCGTTTATGTCCATAGTGCAAAATGAGCCACAGCTGCAAGTAAACAAACACGAAGAGGAGCGAGTAAAGAGTGATGTATAGCACCGTTAACCCCAACTCCACCGCGGGGGACACGGTAGCTTGGGGGGGCGAGTCCGTCACCGAGCTCAACATCTGGCTCCCTGATAGCAGCATCATTCATTCCACAAATAAAATCGAAGCAGACAAATTCAAGTCCTCTTCGATTATTTTTAAAAAGGCCTTAACTTTTTATGCGATTTTATTCGGTTTAAAAATATACATGTTCGAATTTTGTTAAAAGATAAGAACAACTCATCTACATTTTACTAAACATAAACACGAAAACAAACAGTGATAATTTCAAACGTTTTCTCTCTAAAAACCCCCCAGCATCTCCGACCAACAGCTTTTTCTCCTGCGCTAAAAATCCCGAAAACTCAGAAAAACAGGCTGGGGGAGTCAATCAGCTGATCAACGTAGCCCCTCCCCTCATCCGGCACAAGTTTAACGGTGCAACTGCGCGCCTGTCTGCACCATATTGGCTCTTCCCGTCATGTAAACCGAATTAGCCGAACGGTTCTTATGATCCGTAATGGCGCGCAGTATCGAGCGCTTCACTGAGGTTCAGCCCATGTTTGCAGTTTGAGCTTCCCATTGGCTTACTTCAACCCAATCACCGCTCTCATCTTTTTAAATGGATGCTGATGACATCAGCGCTTTGACTTAAGCTTGTAATTGGCCAAAAACCTTCTTTGGTTTAAATATGACACGCCCCACCTTGCGTGCGCGTGCCTTTAGATTTATTTGTTTGAGCTCATTGGCTTAAATTGTTGTCTGTCGATGAACTGTTGCCGGAAGTCGAAGCGAACTAAAGCGAGCATGGGGCTCAATACATAACGAGTAAGTAAATCAATTTAATGCATTAAGTTATACGGAGGAGGTCCAGGGAGTTAAAAAAATGTTGGAGGTATAATTTGTTTAAGATGCTTTTGAAAGTCTTATTGTTTGGAACACAACGTTTCAACGGTGTAAAATTGATAGGTTGTGTATTTATAACTGTTTCATCTAGTGTATTTTTGACACGAGGGCGTACATAACAGATTGCACACGCACAACCCTGTGAAAAGTGCGACATATTGAATCCCCAGAACTACACTGTGTCCTGCCTCGGCTGCTTAGGAAAGATTCTCTGCAACGTCGGGGGCAGAGTCTTTGTTAAATGTTAATGCGACATGCTGCCCAGTCCTTGAATCGCTTGCAGCATATACACCACTTAGTCCCTCGTCAGATCTAGAAATGTAAAATATATGCTTAACCTGTGAACTTTGAAAAAAAATCAACATGATCTAACAGAAAGTACGTTTGGAATTAAAGTAGGCAACAGAAGTACAGAAGCTCTCCTTCAGGACTGAAGAGTGCTATAACGCTGCCCACGTAGCTCCAACCATTTAGATAGATAGATAGATAGATACTTTATTAATCCCAAGGGGGAATCCACATACTCCAGCAGCAGTTATACTGATACAAAAAACAATATTAAATTAAATAGTAATAAAAAATGCATATAAAAGCAGACAATAACTTTGAGTAATGTTAGCATTTACTCCCCCGGGTGGAATTGAAGAGTCGCATAGTGTGGGGGAGGAACGATCTCCTCAGTCTGTCAGTGGAGCAAGACAGTGACAAAAGTCTGTCAATGAAGCTACTCCTCTGTCTGGAGATGACACTGTTCAGTGGATGCAGTGGATTCTTCATGATTGACAGGAGTTTGCTTAATGACCGTCGCTCTGCCACAGATGTTAAACTGTCCAACTTTACTCCTACAATAGAGCCTGTCTTCTTAACAAGTTTGTCCAGACGTGAGGCGTCTTTCATCTTTATGCTGCCTCCCCAGCACACCACCGCGTAGAAGAGGGCACTCGCTACAACTGTCTGGTAGAACATCTGCAGCATCATATTACAGATGTTGAAGGACGCCAACCTTCTAAGAAAGTATAGTCGGCTCTGACCTTTCTTACACAGAGAATCAGTATTGGCAGTCCAGTCCAATTTGTCATCTAGCTGCACTCCCAGATAATTATAGGTCTGCACCCTCTGCACACAGTCACCTCTGATGATCACAGGGTCCATGAGGGTCCTGGGCCTCCTAAAATGCACCACCAGCTCCTTGATCTTGCTGGTGTTAAGGTGTAAGTGGTTTGAGTCGCACCATTTAACAAAGTCTTTGATTAGGTTCCTGTACTCCTCCTCCTGCCCACTCCTGATGCAGCCCACAATAGCAGTGTCATCAGCGAACTTTTGCGTGGCAGGACTCCGAGTCATATTGGAAGTCTGATGTATATAGAATGAACATGACCGGAGAAAGTACAGTCCCCTGTGGCGCCCCTGTGTTGCTGACCACAATGTCAGACCTGCAGTTCCCAAGACGCACATATTGAGGTCTGTCTGTAAGATAGTCCACGATCCATGCCACCAGGTGTGAATCTACTCCCATCTCAGTCAGCTTGTCTCTAAGGAGCAGAGGTTGGATGGTGTTGAAGGCACTAGAGAAGTCCAAAAACATAATTCTTACAGCACCACCATTTTGATATATCCGTCAATTAGTTGGTCCCAGTGCTACAAGAAGACCCAGAACTGAAGTGATACTAGACGACTGTGAATGCTAATAATATGTGAGTTGTGCTGGAATGACTTATTATTACGAAATCATTAGGTGAAACATAAACTTTTTGAAGCAAGCCGCCTATGTGTATTTTTTCCCATTATTCTTGATAATAAGATCATGACGCTTAACCAATATATTTCCTTTCAGATTCGCTGTGGCTAAATATCCCTAGACAGGTGCACATCCTAAATTTTTAGTTAAGCTGGAGTAAGTAATATGTCATAATTGTTTTTTTTTAATCCAGAATTATTTAACTGTTTTTAATTGTGTTGATTTGCTTAGAAATTGGGCATATAGTTGGCCCCACTTGAAAACTAACACAAATTCTTCAGATATAAACCAAACTGTTTTCATTTTTAAAATGTTCCAATACAATAAATTATTCAAAACTAAAAGTAGGTACCACAGCCTTGTACGAGAAGAATTCTAGTTAACTTGTCTTCCAAATGTAAATGTTTGTAAGATTTAATTTTACTGTATTGATGGTAGCTACAAGGTACGCTCATTGCGAAAATTATTAGGAACACCTGTTCACCTGCTTATCCATGCAATTATCCAATCAGCCAATCATGTGGCAGCAGTGCCATGCCTAAAGCCATGCAGATACAAGTTGGGCGCTTTAGTTAATGTTCATATCAAACGCCAGATTGGGGGACTGTGGGAAATGTTAGTGCATGATTGTTGGTGCCAGATGGACTCCTGATCTCCTGGGATTTTCCAACAAAACCGTCTCTAGAGTTTACTCTGAATGATGTGAAACACAAAAATACATCCACTGAGTGGCACGTCTGCAATTGGAAATACCTTGTTGATCAGAGAGTAAAGAGGAGAATGGGCAGACTGGTTTGAGCTGAGAGAAAGGCTACAGTAACTCAGTAACCACTCTGTACAACTGTGGTGAGTAGAAGAACGTCTAAAATTGCACAACAACAACCAGTCACTAATTAAGAAAAGGGTTATAATGGAAACCTGCAACCAGTGCGGCCCTCTAGGACTGGAGTTTGAGGCTACTGATCTAACCCATGTAACAGATTAATAGTGTAGAGATTGAATGAGCTGACATAGTGTGTCTGGTAAGAGTGAATTTAGGGCAATGAAGATAGACATGTACAGTGAGATGCAAATGTTTGGGCAACCTTGTTAATAGTCATTATTTTCCTGTATAAATCGTTGGTTGTTACGATAAAAAATGTCAGTTAAATATATCATATAGGAGACACACACAGTGATATTTGAGAAGTAAAATGAAGTTTTTTGGATTTACAGAAAGTGTGCAATAATTGTTCAAACAAAATCAGGCAGGTGCATAAATTTGGGCACCACAAAAAAGAAATGAAATCAATATTTAGTAGACGCTTCCTGTAGGTTCCAATGAGAGTCTGGATTGTGGTTGAAGGTATTTTGGACCATTCCTCTTTACAAAACATCTCTAGTTCATTCAGGTTTGATGGCTTCTGAGCATGGACAGCTCTCTTTAACTCACACCACAGATTTTCAATTATATTCAGGTCTGGGGACTGAGATGGCCATTCCACAACGTTGTACTTGTTCCTCTGCATGAATGCCTTAGTGGATTTTGAGCAGTGTTTCGGGTTGTTGTCTTGTTGAAAGATCCAGTCCCCAGGCACAGCTTCAGCTTTGTCACTGATTCCTGGACATTGGTCTCCAGAATCTGCTGATACTGAGTGGAATCCATGCGTCCCTCAACTTTGACAAGATTCCCAGCCCCTGCACTGGCCACACAGCCCCACAGCATGATATTTTACTGTAGGTAGCAGGTGTTTTTCTTGGAATGCTGTGTTCTTTTTCCTCCATTCATAACGCCCCTTGTTATGCCCAAATAACTCAATTTTAGTTTCATCAGTCCACAGCACCTTATTCCAAAATGAAGCTGGCTTGTCCAAATGTGCTTCAGTATACCTCAAGCGGCTCTGTTTGTGCTGTGGGCGGAGAAAAGGCTTCCTCTGCATCACTCTCGCATACAGCATCTCCTTGTGTAAAGTCTGAATGGTTGAACGATGCACAGTGACTCCATCTGCTGCAAGATGATGTTGTAGGTCTTTGGTGCTGGTCTGTGGGTTGACTCTGACTGTTCTCACCATTCGTCGCTTCTGTCTATCCGAAATCTTTCTTGGTCTGCCACTTCGAGCCTTAACTTGAACTGAGCCTGTGGTCTTCCATTTCCTCAATATGTTCCTAACTGTGGAAACAGACAGCTTAAATCTCTGGGACAGCTTTCTGTATCCTTCCCCTAAACCATGATGGTGAACAATCTTTGTCTTCAGGTCATTTGAGAGTTGTTTTGTGACCCCCATGTTGCTACTCTTCAGAGAAAATGAAAGGAGGAGGGAAACTTACAATTGACCCCCTTAAATTTCTCAAAAATCTTTCTCATTATAGGATTCACCTGTGTATGTAGGTCAGGGGTCACTGAGCTTACCAAGCCAATTTGAGTTCCAATAATTAGTTCTAAAAGTTTTGGAATCAATAAAATGACAACGGTGCCCAAATTTATGCACCTGCCTGATTTTGTTTGAACAATTATTGCACACTTTCTGTAAATCCAATAAACTTCATTTCACTTCTCAAATATCACTGTGTGTGTCTCTTATATGATATATTTAACTGACATTTTTTATCGTAACAACCAACGATTTATACAGGAAAATAATGACTATTAACAAGGTTGCCCAAACTTTTGCATCCCACTGTATTTTGTCTTTCCTTTTGTTGAGTGAAAAATAAAAAAATAGCATTAAGTACTATTTACAGTTTAAACTGACCACATTCATATACAGTAGATTGGTAAAGCTAATAATAAAATAGCCAGAAGTTCTGATATTTATTTATTTATAAAGCACTGTAAAAACAACATCAAGGCTGACCAAAGTGCTGTAGAATAAAAACCCAACATATCAGACACATAACCAAGTGAAATATAAACACATAAGAGCTGAAGAGATTCATAATAAAACGTACACCGATAGCCAACATATCATACTTTTAAAAGCCAGAGAATAAAAGTGTGTTTTTAAATAAGATTTAAAGACAGCAAGTGAAGGAGTCTGCGTAACGTGCAACTGCAAATCGTTGCAGATTTTTGGGGCTGCAACTGAAAAAGCCCGATCACCTCAAGAGTCTGCATCGTGCCTTGGGAACATGCAAAAGCATCTGGTCTGCTGACCTGTGGAGTGAGACTGCACATAAGGGTGCAGCAGTTCCGACAAATAAAATGGGGCACAACCATTAAAGGATTTAAAAACAAATACAAGGATCTTTAAATGGATTCAAAAACGAAACTGGAAGCCAGTGAAGGGAAGCCAAAATCAGGGTAACATGCTCATGCTTTCTTGGGCCAGTTAAAAATTGAGTGGCAGCATTTTGCACCAGCTGTAGGCGAGCAGTGGCGGCCTGGCTAATTCCAAAAAGAAGCGCATTGCAGTAATCTAGACGAGATGTTATAAAAGCATGTATCACCATTTCAAGGTTGCGTTTAGACAAAACAGGCTTGATTTTTGACAGCCGCCTCAACTGAAAAAAGCATGATTTTACCACTGTGTTCACATGGCTATCAAGTTTTAAAGTTTAATCCATTTTCACACCTAAATTTGTGATCATGGATTTCTCAGATTGAGCCACAGTGGAAAGGTCGATGCAGGGGGTCCCGCAGGTGCCATTGGGTCTAAATAGCATGACTTCTGTCTTGTTCTCATTAAAATTTAGAAAATTTAATGCCATCCAACTCCTTATGTCAATAAGGCAATCAAGGAGGGGCTGCACAGAACATGGACCTTGGCGCTTTAGAGGGAAATAAACCTGACGGTTGTCTGCATAAAGACGAAAGGAAATACCGTGTTTCCGAAAAGAGTGGCAGCAGGTACAAGGAGAACAGAAGAGGTCCCAGGATGAAGCCCTGTGGTACCACCCAGGGAAGGGCAACAGAGGTGGAAGTAAAATAATCAATGCTGACACAAAAACTTCTATCTGAGAGATAGGACCTAAACCATTGGAGAGCTGAACCCGTGATGCCCACCCATTGCTCTAGCCTGGAGATGAGGACCTTGTGGTCTATTGTGTCAAAGGCAGCTGTTAAATCCAGAAGCATAAGTAGTACACAGTCACCACAGTCCACTGTTAAAAGAATGTCATTAAAAACCCTTAGCAGAGAGGACTCAGTGCTGTGGTGAGTTTTAACCCAGATTGGAACACTTCCAGAATTGCATGTTCGTCCAGAAAGGACTTCAGTTGGGTACAGACTCCGAGAGTATGGACAAAAAAGGTAGCTTGGAAATAGGCCTAAAGTTAGACATAACAGAGTGGTCCAGACCCGTTTTGTTTTCAGAAGAGGTTGCACAATAGCATGTTTAAAATTTTAGGCAACACACTACAGGTTAAACTACCATTAATAATTGTAAGAATGGAAGGATCCAAGGTAGAAAAGACCTCCTTAAGAAGTCAAGGAGGGACAACATGAAGGGGGGAGCCAGATGGCTTCTTACTGGAAATCAGCTGCTTTAAAAAGGGGAGAGTGACCGGCTCGAAGATGTCAAATACAGCCAAACAGGGTATTAAAACGGATAGATCATGAGAAGGTGATGAAATGAGGGCCTTAGTGCTTACAACCTTCTTCAAAAACAAGTAATACAAATTCTCGCAAGTTTCCCTAGAAGCTTCCAGATAGACTGGTTCAGAACTCAATGTGTCAAAAAGTACTGTACGTGGGGCTTGTGAGAGTTAAAGCCAATAACTTCAGAAAAAAAAATTGATCTAGTAGCTTTCAAAACTTTCTGATAATACAACCAACTTTCTCTCAAAATTTCAAAAGAAACCTGCAACCTGTCCTTTTTCCACCTCTGTTCAGCTCTCCTGCACTCCTGCCTTAATATCTTTTTTTATTTTAAATGTATAACTTAAATCTTATGTTCTAGTTCACTGAATAAAACCTTTATGAAAAGGATAAATCAAACCTCACTGATAAATATGCACATGGCCACATATATTGGTATTATTTGGGAAAATGAATCGGTAACTAGACACTTAAATGATTGCATTTCAAAACATGTTTCCCTATTACTACCGCCCTGTAACATTTGTCTGTTCATCCATATCAATCTTTTCCCTTTCCTGCCATATTAATAATGTAACTGTTTATTCATGTGTACCACAAAATTCTGCTTAGTGTAAGAATTATACAGTTTCTTTGTGGTAATGTTTGCAGTTAAATTCCTATGAAAAGGACATTGTTGAATGTTGTGGACAACTGGAAAAAAATGCTATATCACAATATATTTTGCTGTTGCATGATGCTACAAAAACCTTTTGTACAATCATGTGAAGGTCTGTTTATGGCAAGGGAAAGGAATGATCACTGAAATTGTATGATTTATGTATGAAAGATAAAATAATTCTTACACAGATCTCTACTGAAGACATTCTATTTAAGAAGCAGTTTGTTAGTCCCCAGTAGCAGGCTACAGATTTTAAATCATTTACATTAAATGCCAGTCCCTCCTTAAGGAATTTTCAGTTTTTAATTCATTTTCATTTGCTTCAGTAAAAGATTTATTTTTAATTGGAAAATTAATTCAATGTAAAGAGTGGAATGGAATCTCAAAGATGGGGAAAAAATCCTTTCAAATACTTTATTTGTAGTATCAGCAATGATCACAAATGTTTAGATAAGATACAATAATCATTTGTGTTGTGTTATGTCTAATATTTGTAGCTAAAATATAGGCCAAACTGTCCCTTCATCATAAAAAATAATGGAGCACTATATTGGATATCATGTATTTGTGATTTTTATTTATTTAGGAGTCAAACTGGACATGAAAATTTCAAAATGTCAAGACAAAACCTAATGTTAGTCATCTGTCTGATATATTTAAGCAACATAGTAATGATCCACAACAGCTCATCTCAGCCAAGACAACTTATGATGACTAATTTTGCGGAGATTTTAAACTCTGGAAAGACGTGGCTCGTATACTTTGGTAATAAAGGTAAGAATATAAGTTTTAAAGAACCTTAAATAAAGATTAAGCTTAAAGATCTTAATTTGTAACTACACATTATATAGAAGTCACACATTCTTGTAAGGTGCTTGTGTTAGTAGCCTAATGGGTGGAATTCTGTTGACCTTTTTATGATAAAGATTGGTATAGTTGTTCCTCTCCAACTTGGACTGTGTACAGCTACTTAACCTTAGGCAAGTAAGTCAGACAGCCTTAAGGCCTCCTCAGAAATTTTATCCTTAAAAGTCTAAGAAAGGCTCACGAATGCAATGTTCTCAGTGGCCACCAGAAGGTATCCTAAACTGTAACGTGTTTTCCTAAAGACTTTATGGACCTACCCTTCATGCTGCAAGTAACACTGAGCTTAGCTGGAAGTGACCCTGAGTGGGTACTTCAAGCTGCCACACTGCTGGGGAGCTCTTTGAGCCAAGTTCTTAGTTTGGAGTAAGGACTGCTCTTGATTCGAATAGAGAATGGGTGTGAACAAAAGAGAGACCAAAAGAGTATAAATAATAAGTACTTTTTACTGTCCTTTTTAATATGGCAATTGGATGAGGCACCCCACTATCTGCCAAGAGGTCAGTAACTATATATATATGCAAGCATGTTCTATATAGAAATTTAGAAAATTAATAACAACAGTATTTCAAGCTCAATCTATTTACAGGAGAGAGATACATTTGTGTTATTTCTCCTCTCTTAGCCATCAAGGTTTATATTGTATACTGAGTTAGCAGTAGATCTTCAAAAAAAACATTTTACTTTGCAAACAAGATGACAATAGATAGCCACATAACACTGCCTAGAGAGAGAATTTAAATATAAGAAAATAAAACTAGGTAAATCCTGAAAATTTAGGAAACAAATGAGAATATCAAAAATTAACCAATTAAACATGGAAGAAAACTGATAATCAAAAAACATGTAGGCAGCATAATTAGCCTGTATTAAAGTAGGTCTAAAGATTGAGCTAAAAGAAATGCAGATTATAAATGCCATAGATTACATCTTTTTTTGTTGTTGTGTGGTATTATGATTCTTTAGCATATTTGAATACTGTCAGCAGCTTATAGTTTATTTATTTAGTTATTTGGTAAGGAACTTTGATGACAAAAGTTTTTAAATCTAGTGTAATTTATAGTACTAGTTTGGTTACAAGCTAGTAAACATTGTAGTATACAGTAGAATTCCAGTAGATGGCTTATAGAGCCGGAGGCAGCACCAACACCATCAGCAATATACCTTTTATACAGGTCTGGTACAAAGTCTTGATAGGAAGAAAAGAAATGCTCTTTTAACCAGCTGAGAAAGATGTTGGCCTAGCCAGCTGTCCCATCTTGGGACTCGTTGCTACTCCACCAACATGATGGGAAAAGTTACCAAAAAAAATCATTAAAGTTGAGAGTGAGTTCTGCCTATCAGACATATGCCAAATACCACTGAAATAAACAGATTAGATATTAACCTAATGTATATATTAGAAAAACTGCAATTGCCCTCTTAATCTTATTTTAGTCAAAAGGTGCAGTTACTCTAAAAGAAATTTCTAATTTTTTTTGGTAATTCTTTCTGTATAGTAAAATTAATTTTCTGAAGTTTTTCTAGGCTATAAGAGTGTGAAGTGGCATTGATCCTAGCCATATTTGTTTCCTTTCTTGCACTCATTGTTGTCATGATGGGCTGTGGTTATGAAGCATGGATGATAGTGAACTATCTCCTTGAAAAGGAACCTTTATAATATCATTATTACAGCTGTTTTGATTTTGATTTTCTAGTCAATGCACCAATCGAGTTGTTTCTTAAAGAGTTTGACATGTCGGCAGAAGTCTTGGAAGATTATGGCATTTTGACTGCTAAGGTAAATTTACATAATATGATAAAATTTAAAAATCTAATTTTAATGAGTACATATGTAACATTTAGTGAATGTTTTAAATGGAATCTCTCACTTGGTAAAGTACTTCATGTTCATGTTCTTTAATGGACTTTTAGCTTAAAACATAAATAATTTATAAGATTGTTCTTAATTTTTTTATATTTGTTGTTAAGGTGAATTGTACAAAACAGAATATCACAAAATACTGCACGAGTGAACATGTATTGAATAAAGTACATTTATTTAGGTAAGTTATACAGTATTGTCAGTTCTTGCAATCCAGCACATTCATTCCTCATGCTATGGTTTGCCTTTGCTAGGTGACAGCACCCCTTGAGGCTGATAGGGCTTTTTAATTCTAGCACTTCAGCATAATTTTGTACTGTACCAGGGATCATTTGTGTTTTTCTTTTTTCCCCTGTCCAAGCTTTATTTATTTGATGCATATTTTTTTATTGTGTTTCCATCTAATACTTTTTGTCCTGCAAAGAATTTAGCCGTACACCTTATTTTATGTCTTATGTCTCAAACTTTATGCCTAAGTTTGAACTACATTTCAGGTCAATGGATGATTTCAATTCATAAGATATAATGTCTTTTTTTATTTCAGAGCTGGGCAGATATTACAAACCTTTGTAACTGATACAGTTTTTGATGTGAATGCCATTGTGGCTCATGTTCTCTTGTGAGTATAATCCATATTCATAATATTATAATTTTAATGGCCAGCAAAGCTCGGCTACAAATAACTAACATAAATTAGGAAATACCAAGGTAAGTAACCCTGAACAGGTATTTGGCCTCCATCAGCTACCAAATGATCTTCCTTACGTAAATTCTAGGCAATTTCACCATATGGTATTTTTAGGTATTGATAGAAAATGCCCCATCAGGAACCAATCCAGAATATCTCAATTGAGGTGAGATCTAGCAAATACAACAGATTTCTTATATTGTACTCTTCAAACTCTTTGTTGATAATGTGTTCCCTGTGGAACGGGGTATTGTCATTCAGGAGCACACTTTAGGATAACAAATCCTTCAATACAGGGTAAACAAGAAAACTAAAAATTGGTCACCTTAGTTGATGAAATCATAGTTATATAACTCTCCTTAAATTATGAGAGTCTGTTTGTAGAAATAGATGACCTAACTAATCAAATGGCATAGCTTAAACAAATCCATAAATCGACATCATTGTGAATTTCAAATTCCTGGGTGGCATCATTTCAAACACTTTAATTGGAGGGTTAAAATATCTTATACAGATAAGAAGGTACATGATAACCATATATTAAAGTCCAGAAGGTCAAACAAGACCCTATGGCCTTAAATCTGGAAAAGTAAAGTGAATCCACAGTAGTAGTAGTAGTGACACCCAAACATCTTTAACTCTCAGTATTCTCTAGCTGTTTGATTAGAGAATGTTAAATTCAGAGGATGTTGACATTAAGTTCATGCTTATTTAAGTATTTTTGTTGGTTGTGGAAGATGATTATAGCTGTTTTTATGTTGTATATTTACATTAATGTTTCATCTTTATGAGGTCAGTGTGAAAAATAAGCATTGAGACCAGTAGATGTCTTTGGTTATGCTCCACACATATACTAATTTTCTTGACGAGTAACCTGGAAATTGTACCCTTCTCTGAAGTTCTTTTACACACTTTTTTCTTTTGAAAACTAGGGGGCTTTGTCTCCTCCTCGCTTTGCTTGGCAACCCCCGTGTTTGGTTTTCCGGATACACACTTTTAAGATTTTTTTTTCTTTGAATTGTTGCTATTTCATTAGTTTCACTTTTATTTCAGAACTTCGTTAAAAATAATATTTGGAATCTTTCGAGTCCCAACATGCTGAATCTTTTAAATGCAGTCCATGAGACATGTGTTTAATGACTTTCTACTATAATTCAGGATAGGTTTCTCTGTTTGGAATTTCAGCACAGACAAAACGATCTTCATCATCAGCAGTTAATAATTTATTTTTGCAAAGTAACCAATAAATGCATGTGAGGTAAACTCCGTTTTTGAAATTCTCTGACTTAAACTTCAAAGCCTTGCAATATTTACATACTTCTGACATATCACCTATGTTCATATGTCGAGCTCTATTCGCCTTTTCGTTATTTCTCTGAGTAATAATTTCTCCTTGTTTGCGCTAATGTGATCTTTACTTTCTTTTTTTTGACAGTTTTGTTTCTTTCTGCTTTCATATTTTTTATCTTGCTCTGCATGTGTATCATGCCTACTTTTTTTTTTTTTGAGTCTTTTGTATTCCTGTTTTCATTATCTCTAACCTGCTCTGCATGTGTTTGCCCCCCCATTGTTTTTTAACCTCTTTATGACGTTTTACTTTTTTTTGTACTCTTTGTCTTTTATTTCTGACCTCGCTTTGTCCTGCTTTTTTTTTTTTCAATGACACCTGGTTTGTGGTGATTATTTTCCCTATTTTCGAGTAATAATTTCCGTTTGTTTACACTACTGCGATCTTTACTTTCTTTTTTTTGATACTCTCTAATTTTCCTGCTTTCATATTCTTTAACTTTCTCTGCATTTGTAGGGCGGCAACTTTTTTTTGTGCCTTTAGAATTCCACTGCTTTCATAATCTCTTACTTGCTCTGCATGTGTATATAGTGCCAACGTTTTTGAACGTCTTTATGAAGTTCTACTTTGTCTTTTAATCCTGAGCCCGATTGGACATGCTTTTTTCAATTCCACTTGTTTCTGGGCTGATTATTACTTTCCTTATTTTCTGAATTTGAACCTAGGTTATTCTTTTTCTTTTTTGCATTTTTTTCTCTCCAATGCTTTTGAGTCTGTTTTCTTCGACCTGTTCTTTCTTCTTCGCTTGGTCGTCGACACTTCATCTATAACGTATTGTCCTTATACGCTTTATATGCGCTGAGAGCCCTGGATCTGTGTGTGCTCAAATCCTTTACACGACTGAGTGTTTTGCTGCCCGTGGTTTTATTTGATATCGGTTGTAAGTAGAGCGTGTCTTGCAAGAATCTCATGTTTTACGTCCCCGCAAGACGGTCCTGGGTCAATCTCTTTTGTCTCGCAGGTCTTTTAAGTGTCTTCCGTGATCTTAACGTGAAGATCGTGTCTCGTCTCCCTAGACTTTCTCTCCCAGGATTTTTTTTTATAATAGAGAGACCTTCCTGCTCTCACTTTGGATTGACATTTGTAGTGAAATGATGAAGAGTTTTTCGTCTATTTTTCCTTCCTTCTCTAATCATAGTTGAGTGTGTTTATGTCCACAGCTGTCTCCTACTGATAATGCCTTTCTTCCTGACTATTTTAATAATATAATCTCAGTTACTGTTTGGAAAACATTTGTAAGCTGAGAAGTCTTTATTACAGAATGTCACTCTAAACATTCCTCAACAGTCGTTTTTCAGTCAAAGAAAATGAATATTTTAAATTTAATAACCTCTGTTCTCTTCTGCATCCTTAAGGAGCCTTTTCTGTTTAAGGCCAGTTGCTATCCATTCACTTATCAATTACTAAAGACTGCAGGAGCTGAAGTCTATTAAGACAACTCTAAACTCAAGGGGAGAACCAACCCTAAACAAATTGTTAATCCATCACAGGGCATATTCTCATACACATACCTCCTCATTCACATATATGGTGCAGACGTAATTTAAAGTGTGTGTGTAATAACAGGTATCAGTACTTTTAATTTTTACATTGGCAGTAATTTCATTTTACCAATTATTTCTAAGTCTTTCTCAGATGAAGATTTTCTTTTTTGTCCTAAAAGTAGAAAAGTCTACTGAAGTGTGTGTGTTTTTTTTTTTTTTGTTTTTTTTTTACTTCTTAATTTTAGTGCTGTTCTCTTCAATGAAGTAAAGTATGTGCAAACACCTGGAGAGCTACAGAGCCTTACAAAGGCAGCAAAAGGCAGGACAGATGTGGTTTTTGCCCATGTACAGGCCCTAGGAATTCCAGGTTTGTGATTTGTTATTGTATTTTGCTATATCCAATCAGCACTGCTTGTTTGATCTTTAGTTTTTGTTTTTTGATTTTATTAAAATCACAGAACATTCCATACAAATAAATCAGTTTCTACAAACATAAGACCGAAAACAAATCAATCCCCACCCCTAAGAAAAAGAGCTAAGCCAGCAGAGTAAAACTTAAAGCTATTAAAAATAAGTAAGTAGATGAATTAATAAGCGAATAATGATAAATGGGGTGGCAGGATGGGGGGAGAGAATCTGCGTCCTCCGTACTTTAAAAGCTTATTCTAAAATGTTATTGATTAAATCCTGCCAGGTTTTGAAAAAGTTATGCACAGATCCTCTAAGTGAGAGTTAGATTTTTTCCAGTTACAAATAATATATAATATCAGTTACCCACTAACTTACAATAGGAGAATTAGGATTCTTCCAGTTGAGCAAGATAAGTCAACTAGCCAATAGTGCAGTAAAGGCAATTACAGTTTGTTTGTCCTTCTCCACTTTAAGCCCATCTTGGAGTACACCAAGCACAGCTGTTAATGGGTTAGGAGGGATTGTGACACCAAGGCTGTCTGAAAGGCATTTAAAGATTTTGGTCCAGAATAATGTTAAGTTGGTACAGGTCCAGAACATGTGGTCCAGTGAGGTTGATTGCAACATCCGCAGGTTGGATCTCGCCCTGGAAACATTTGGGACAATTTTAAGTGAGACAGATGTGCTTGATATATAATTTTGAGTTGAATAATTGTATGCTTTGCACAAAAGGCGCTCGAGTGGATTGTCTGCATTGCTACTTTCCACTCCTTTTCTGAAATATTGAGTTAGAAATCCTTTTCCTACTGTCCTCTTGGATCTTTGAAAGGGAGGGACTGTAAAATAGTTTTATATATTACAGAAATGCTGTCTGAGTCCTCAAGACTGATCAGTATTTTTCCCGGAAAATTTGCAAGGTTCTGTGTTACAAAGTTTCTGATTTGAAGGTTGTGAAAGAAATGTGTTGCTGGAAAGTTAAATTTGAAATGTAATTGTTCGTAGGATGCAAAGACGTTGTCTATGTACAGATCTCTAAGTGATTTAATCCCAAATATTTTCTAGACATTAAAAACTGTATATGTTTGAGGGTGGAAAAAGGTGGTTCTTGTGCAGAGGTGCCACAGTTAAAAGCTTATTTATCTTAAAATGCTTCCTACATTGGTTTCATATTCTGAGTGAGTGAAGCACAATTGGGTTGTTAGTATATTGGCGATAACATTTATTGGGGTATAAAGCAAGGAATGTAATGAAGTACTGCAGGATTTTATTTCAATTGCAGACCAAGCCTGTGTATGTTCATCTATTTGTGTCCATGTCCAAGTTTTTATAGCTTGTATATTTGCTGCCCAGGAATAAAATTGAATAAAAGGTAGGTAGAGCCATCCCACCTTCCGCTTTAGGTCTTTGTAGGGTCGCTCTTTGGATACATGGATGTTTTGAATTCGAATTTTGAATTTGAATAAAGTAGGTTCCAGTTATGACCGTTATGCGTAGAATTTCAAAATGAAACCTCCCTAACTTTTGTAAGTAAGCTGTAAGGAATGAGCCTTCCAAATTTAAGCCTTCCACCTACACGGGAAGTTGGAGAATTAGTGATGAGTCAGCCAGTGAGTGAGTGAGTCAGTGAGGGCTTTGCCTTTTAATAGTATAGATTAAACAGACATCGAAGATTGGAAGCTAAGTGCCGGCCATTAATAAATCCAGTTTGATCTTGTGATATTACTGAAGCCAGCACATTCTCCATCCTTCTGGCTAGGACTTTGGAGAGTATCTTAACATCATTATTCAGAAGTGAAATTTGTCTAAATGATGCACATTGTAATAAGTCCTTAATTTGTTTAGAAAAGATGGTGATTAATGCTTGGCGAAAAGTTTGAGGTAGAATTTTATTGTCTCTAACTTCTGTAAATGTTGCTAATAAGAGAGGAGCTAGCTGAGTGGAGAATTTCTTATAAAATTCAGCAGGGTAGCCATTGGGGCCTGCTGCTTTTCCCAGTCTGAAGTGACTTTATAGCATCTAGTAATTCTGATAGCGCCAGAGGTTTCTCCTGTTCCTCAGCACTGAGAGTATCTATTTGTGGTATCTGTAATGCATCCAGAAATGCATTAGATTGTGTCTTGTCTTCTTTAAACTCAGTAGACTATAAGGATTTATAATAGTCTCTAAATGTGTGCATTATGTTTTTATGGTCAATGATTTTGTCTCCGTTTGTGTTGGTGATTGCTGGGATTGCATTGCGAACTTCTTGCTTGTGGATTTGTTGAACTAAGATCTTATTAGTTTTCTCTCCATGTTCATAGTAATGATGGCTTGTTTTTAAAATGACTTGTTCATTTTCTTTAGTTGTCAAGAGGTTGAGTTCTGAATGCAGAGCCTACCTTTTCCTATGAAGAGTCTCACTTGGACACCTGGCATGTTCTTGGTCTATTCTAGTAATTTCGTTGATTAGCTCTGATACCTTCTTGGTTTCCAATTTATTTTTGTGGGAAAGATATGAAATAATCTGTCCTCTTAAGAATGCCTTCACGGTTTCCCAGAGTATTCCTGCAGAGACCTCTGAGGATGTATTTGTCTCTAGAAAAAAAGTTGATTTGTTTGGATATAAATTCTGTACAGTTTTCGTCTGCTAATAAAAGTTGGTTAAGACGCCATCTGCGAGATGAGAATGTGAGGCATAATGATTTTAGCTCCAAGATCAAAGGGGCATGGTCAGAAATAACAATAGTGTTGTACCTGCAAGATTTAATCGTAGACAAGAAATTGTTATCTACAAAGAAATAATTGATTCTTGAGTAGCAATGATGCACTGGTGATTAGAAGTAATATGTTCTTGAGTTTGGGTTTAGAAATCTCCATGGGTCTGATAAGTTGTGATCAGTTACAAACTGTGTAATTGTCTTTGCAGTGTTAGATGCCCTCACCCCTGTGACTGGAGACCTATGTAGGTCTGAATTTAAAACAGAATTAAAGTCCCAGCCATTATAATTTTATGAGTGTTTACCTTGGGAATGGATGCAAATATATTTTGCATGAATTCCCTATCATCCACATTGGGTGCATAAACATTTATCCAAATCACTTTACAGTTAGATAAATTACCCATGACAATCACATATCTCCCTTCAGGATTAGATATTGCTTCTGATATTACAAATGAGACTGTTCTATGTATAAGAATTCCCACACCTCTAGTTTTCTTTGTAAAGCTGGAATGGAATATTTGGCCAGTCTAGTCTTTTTGCAGCTGGAACTGATCCTTGCTTAATAAATGGGTGTCCTGTAAAAATACTGTTTTAGCATTTAGACCTGTTAAGCGAGAGAATACTTTCTCTTCAATTCGTGTTTCAAGCCTTTAACATTCCAGCTCACAAAGTTAACTCTCCCGTCATGGAGACATTGACTCTGAATTTCGATGTCATTTTGTAGTTTTAACTGATAATGAGACAGCTTTGACCTAAATTTCCAGTTTTCCCAGGAGTTATTGCCATGAAGCCTATTGTTACGTTGGCACTTATCATTATAAGGATTAAAAAGATAGATTAGATATAGTTTCTCTCTCTCTCTCCAAACCACTCCCAGCCCAACCCACCCCACCCCCTTTTTGTCTCTCCATTTGAGGCTGGACCACACTTCACAAAGTCCCAGTCCTCTGACATACCTAGAGACAGAGCAAGTCTAAAACAAAACAAGCTCCCCAGCAGTGGCATATGAGGATTAAAATTGAGATCTCTATTGCCAATACAGTCTTAAATACTATAAGTATAAAATATAGTCTTTAACAGTCTTGAAATAGTTACATACTAAACCCAGCAAATGGTGTTAAAAAGTAGCCCTGGATAAGAATAGCAAGTAATCTTTTTAGTTTTAAGGAAAGTGATAAAGACACCAAAGAAGGCAACAAAGATACATTAACTGCAACATGTTTGTTTGTAAACCGAAACATACAAATTATTGGAGACCCTTGGATAACATCCCACCATTGGGACTAGAACACAATTGTCATTAATAAGGAATGGAAAATTAAGTGAATAAGAATTTTACTTTTTAATTGTTTTTAGTAGTTATAGAGGTTAGTTCAAGGAACTTTAAAATGGCTATATCGGGAGGGAAAAAAACTATGAAAATGAGCATTGACCAAACAACTGACTTTATTTAGTAATACTAATGAGAAAGTTTATGTGCATTTCATCTCATCAGTCAGAATGTCATTATTACCTAGATGGAATGTTAAGTTACACTTCTTTTCATTTTATATTAAGGGGAAATTTTTGTTAAAATTTAACTTTAATCTATTTAACTTTATCCAGTTATACCAAGTAAACAGTGTTTGATCTGTAAACTAAGAGGTGCATTTTCTTGCTTAGCTTTTTGTAAACAGTCTTAGGCCAAAGCAATGATGTCTATCATAAGCAAATTGATTGTCATGAATGTATTCCCTGCACAGTTTTAAGGCTGCATCCTTTCTCTTTTTTGACTTAGACCAAAAGTAACATTTTAGCATATTTTTTTATTAACTGATCAGATGTTATTTTTGGGTTGTATCTCTTTGGACAAGTGAGCAATGCAGGTTGCACTATCAGGAACACACTATTTAAATGCTTGTTGCTTTGTGCTTATGCTTTAGGGATTTATTATTTTAATTTTTTGGTAATGTTTTTATGGTGATTTGAGTGAGGACATTTTCATTTTATGTGTTTGTTTTCCAGTGGTCATCCCCGTTTTCTGTAGTTGCCTATATGGGTACCGCCATTGGGTCTGTTTGCATATAAAACAATAAATACCTAATGCAATAGATCCAGCTTTCCTATCGGTTAACTTACACACCAAATACGCCTGAGTGTATTGCCATGCTTACATTTTCTGACTTCTTGAAATATAAATAGGATGCATTCCTAGGAAAATAATACACAGATTGCCTTCAATTCCACCCGGGGGAGTAAATGTTGACATTACTCAAAGTTATTGTCTGCTTTTTTATTTTTATTTTTTTTTTCATTTTTTCATTTTTATTACTATTTAATTTAATATTGTTTCTTTGTATCAGTATACTGCTGCTGGATTATGTGAATTTCCCCTTGGGATTAATAAAGTATCTAGATAGATAGATGCAAAAAAATGCATTTATTGAATAAAAAAAAAAAGCACAAATAGAAAGGCATGAAAACATCACAAAAAATAGGTTCCGTGGGTAGGCCATAAATCCAGGAATTACTATCCAGAGACTGTAACCTTTATTGAAGCAGGTGTCAAAAATTTAGGAAATACAGTAATTGGGAAAACAAAGAGAGAATGTATATAGAAATACAAATACAAAATCAATGTTGAAACTCTAGTTACTCTTAACTAAAATACATCCTGGGGTATTACCCCAGTTGCCTAATCAGGTGGCTTCACCTACTTTGTCTCAACATACAGGAGTAATAGAAGGTAAACCAAACTAAATCATAATATCTTAACACAAAATTTATAAAGAGTAAAAAAAATATTAGATACAGCATATAACCCAGACAAAGCAAAACCAGAGATAGAATTAGTAGTATTCATACATCCTTCTCTTTTCAAGACCCTCTTTAATCCTGTGCAGGGTTGTAGGTAAGCTGGAGTCTCTCCCAGCAAGCACAGGAAGCAGGGCAGGAACACTCCTTGGACAGGGCGCTTGTCCATTGTAGGGTAAACGCACACACATACACAGTCACGCAGTAGGGCCAGTTCATCATTGCAAATTGAACTAACCTGTATGTCCCTGCACTGTGGGAGTAAAAACTGGACAACATTATTAATAATGCAGTTAGCACATGTAAAGCCATGCAGAAAGAAGACTTGAACACCCGTCTTTTTACTACAAGACAGAAGCTCTACTGCACCCCTGTGATGCCCTTAATAATCTTTCCAGTAAGTAAAGTTAATCCCAATGTAGGATTATTTTACCAGCCTCACACTTTTTTTCTTCACACGAGAAAAACTTGCAAACTCCATGCAGTAAGCACTCTGATTTCCTTCCTATGAGTTTCACCAGAATTCATAACATACAAAATCAAATTCATGAAAAAATAAAAAAATTAAAGCCTGCACACATTACGCTGTCTCTAAATTTTAAATTTTTAACGTTTTTTTTTTTAGTCCAATATGACTTTGGAGAATTTTTACATCTGACAATAATGACCCTATAAACTTTTGTCATATTTGAACACTATGGCAGAAATCTGTTTTTTAAATCCGTATTTCTCTGTCTTTGATAATCCACAAAGAATTTACAAAGATTATCCTATTCTTCCTATTTCAGTGGAAAGGGTGGATTTCTGACCAGTTAAATCCCTTCCACTTGAGACAGGAAAAAGAAAAAAAAATGGGTCAAGGAAGGGAGAAAGAGCTAAAGTAACTTTACTGAATATAGATAGATAATGCTTTATTGGTTCTCAAAGCAAATTCCTTAAATATGACATGAGTGTAAAACCCAGAACTATAAACAGAAGGTAATAATAATGGTAAAATAGACTAATAATGTCCCTTTGCCAGGGTGTCTATTATAACTGGTTAAAGTGAAGATGAGCATGATGAGAGGAGGCATTATATAGTCTGATGGCTTCAGTCAGAACAGAGACCCATTAGCAGCTCTTAGTAAACCATAATGAAATGGGACCATGACTAAGACTGCTCCATGGCAACACATTGTGAAGAGGATTGACAGCATCAGTCATAAATGTCTTTGATTTTGCCTTCATCCTTATTTCTGCCATTGCCATTAGTTTATCCAGTAAAGCAAATGGCTTTTCTGATCAAAATATTCAGGTGTTGCTTCTTTAGTGGGTCATAGTATGGAACAAGACACTGACCAAAATTGATTATAACACGCATTGTAAATCACCTGAGTCTCCTCAGAAAAAAGAACCTGCTTTGTATTTTTTAAACAGAATAAAGTTTTGTAATGGTGACTTACTCTGTAATGATGCACTCCAGTGCAAGAAAAACAGTCTATCAGTACATTGATTGACATGGACAACATCAGAAGGTGGTAGTTACACAGTTTATAGTCTCTTGATCATAAATTATAGTTCACACTGAAGGGTGTGCATGATAGTGGGTTCCAGACAGTTGTAGGTATGTCTCCTGAGTTAACCGGTAGAAACAAGTGAACCCGAGAAGAAACTACTGTACCTTTACTATCCACCACTAGGCAGTCCATTAGTCACCCGAGGTACCTTACTTCACCTAAAGATACCAGATTCCCTGGGACTTGAGGATGTATTTTGTGACTTGGTCATGGCTGCAGCACCTAAAAGAGAATCAAGCCACAAGAGAAGTTCATAATGGTCATGCAATACCAAAGTGATCACTTTGAGTGAAGAGTTCACAAGGGTATAGAATTATTGGCAGAGAGGAATGTGAGAAGGTAGTGTTGTTGGGAATGCTGAGCATTCTTGAAGGTTGTGTGTGTGTCACTTCACTTGGTGTAAAATCAGTGGTGATGTAATAACCATTTTATTTTCTATTTACTTTTCATTTGGTGAAGTTTTAATTTTTAGGCTACTTGGAGCTCTTTCGAGTTCTTGTTTAATGAAGAGAATTCACTAGGAGGCCTTCTTTTACAAAGATACAAAGCAGCTTTTTCTTTTTTTTTTTCCAAGGCTACATATTTTTTGTTGTCCTTTGTTGTAATACAGAGGGTGGATAAAATAACACAGACAGTTAACAATATATTAATATCAAGCACCCAACAATAGTAGGACAACTCTTTGCTTTCGCTACAGCTTTAGGTCTTTCTCAGTGGTGATATGTAAGTATTTAATTGTGTAAAATGAGTGACTGCACAATTCTTAAAGACATATTTGATGAATGATGAAGACAGAAATCTATTTTGCACTCTGTGCTCCACAGCTTCCCACTAGAATTCAATTGTATTTATATCTGGTTACTGGGAAGTCATCTAAGGTTCATCCTGGTGTTCGTGAAGCATTAGTTGAATTAGTTTCATTTTGGAATAGGATAACATCATTAGGGAACAGTATTTGCTGAGGGGGGTGCACCTGGTCCTGTAACTCTTATATTCCTTGGATATTATACTATCATTCAGATCAATCAGAACTGTTGACCCCACAGGATAGTTCTATACTATTGTGCATCCTTCACCTTTCATAGTGGTTAGAAACAGACGTAGATTGAGAGCATCCTTTGACTTTCTGCAAATGTAAATGATGTAAAAATTTAGGATAACTACATATTGCTTTTTTCATTAATCATGAGTCCAGGTTTTCTATGCCTTACAGCAGGTAATACACCTTTTCCAGTTTTTTTTTCAGTTTTACATCTTCATTTACATAATCTTCAAGGACCGTTACGACATGATCTGACTGTCAGTTGTGTAGTGTAACATCCCCTGTGATAGCTGTTAGCCTTCTATACAGTTAGGCTCCTATGTACAGGAGAACTGACCACCAATGAGCACTCAGCTGTAGCTACAGTGTTTCAATGCAGATGCAAACAAAGAAGAAAAGTGGGTGTTTTTATGTCTCATGTTTGCAGTATAATAACAGCATGGAAAAAAGATGGAGCAAGAAAATATCTGGTAAAAATTAGTACTGCCATTGCCACTTTTGGGCAAGACATCAGTTGACTCTGAAAACGCACAAGATAATTTGGAAATTTGAAATGTTGGTGAAAAGTTATGAGACAGTTGTGTCATTTGTCAACCCCTGCAATTTATAGAACATTGAAAGAGTCAAATTAGAGAAAATTACTAGTCTTGTAATCTGACATCCTGATGTCAATAAGATCCAGCAACTTCTGTTACTAAGTCTGACATGCTTTCTGGCTCAAAATTGTTTAGTGTGCTGCCTAGCCTAAGTGCGATTCGACTTGTGACCACTCTCTTTGTTCATGTATGGCCTATATTGTTATTACTTTTAAGACTGTTTTCCATGACACATTAAATAACTTTTTTGTACAGTTTTTGGACAGATGTATGTGTGGTTTGAACATCTACTACTCTTTGGAAAGCTGTTGGTCACCTCCTATTACTTTGAATACTCACATTATCAAAGTGTTAATTTTCAGAGCTTTTTTTTTTTTTTTTTCGGCACATGCTGTGAATTTGACAATCATCCTAATATGACTCACCTTTGCAACCACAGATTTAACTGAGATTTTGTTACTTCAAAGTTAAACTTCTTTTTCACATGGTGTTTCTGTTCTTTTGACTGCAAATTTTAGCACTAATTGCATCTTAACTGTCTTTTACAGAGCATAGGGCTGTGATGGAAGCTGCATTTGTTTATGGAACTCGCTACCAGTTTGTGTTGAGCACCGGAGGGAGTGTCCTTAAGTTTTTGGGGTTAGTATTGGTTGCCCATTGATAAAATCCTAATTTGTTTTATTAATGCAGTTCCTTGTATATTATTGAAACTAAAATGAAAAATTGGTAATTGTTAGGCTATAATTTGAATTACAGGAAATTATTAATTATTAGCTTGACCAAGAAATGTTTATGCTTAATTTTTTTTTTAACTGCACTTATGATTTAATGTGAAATGGAAGGAATTACAATTCAATGCGTTTTGTGGATCAGTATTTATTTATTTCTTTATTTATTTGTTTATTTATTTATTTAGAGTCAAGGAACCAAGAAAGATGACTGCTGGACTCTGGTTTCTGCACTGTAAGATGGTACCAAAGAAATCTGAATCTTGTCGTTCTACCACACTAAGGAAATTAATGACTTCTCTGAATGTCTATATTTTTCTTAAACTCATGGACATGCCACTTGTGGTGAGAATGCTTTAATCATACAATACAAAATTGAAATGTACTTGTTAAACTTCCTTCATACTTGTAGCCTCCATGATGTTGAATCAGTCAGTTAATTTGGACATGGCTTTTATAAATGACCACACATGGTCATAACTAGTTTTATGTCCAATTTAAGATCATAAAAAAAAAATATATGTAGAAAAGCTAATATAATTTTGATGTGTTTTAGTTTGGTGTATACGTAAAATTTAGGGGAAAAATATTAATTTACTTGTTGTAAGCTAATGCCTGTTACCCTCTACCTGCAGTGAAAATGTTTGAACTTTAAGGATTTTAATGTTTGTTAGCCACCTCAATGTTAATTGATGGAATCTTTAAATAGCATATTGTTTTATCCTTAGTGTATATATAGTTTGCTCTGTAGATTTAATCCTTACAATTCATATGTTAACCCTTCTGTAGGTTTGTATGATATTGTGAATAGAGTGATTTCTGAAAAATGCCTTTTTTTTGTGGAACACAAAGGTACTAATGTTGGTCACTTGAATAGGGAGGAATGCGCCTATTACAGAGGTCTTCCCAGATTATCCATACATAAATTGCAGATAGTGTAAAATTCGGCCAGCCAGTTCTTGACTATTGCAAGGCTGTGATCCTGTGTTACCTTAGTTCTGCACCATTTTCTTTTTGTTCCTGTAAAGTGACATAAATAATTTAAAATGTTATCCTTGGCATATAAAATGCTTTACGATTTTCAGTCATGTATGTATTAGTCATTTTTGGTCTCAAATTTTGAAACTCGTGCCCGGGTGTTATTTGACATCTATACTTTTTAGAGGTGTTTACATTTTAATTTGAGCAAGCTTTTACACTTCCTTTATTTAGTTATCTTTTTTATTGCTTATTAAATGTACATTTTACCTTATTTATAGCGATTTACCTTAATAAATTGGTAATACTTTTTTATGTTTAGCACATTTAATGTGCAATAATGATGTAAAATGCCCCCTGCTTTTAGTGTAAAATACTGGGTTTTTTTTTTCAAACTATTGATGCAATAGCTTTTTCTTTAAACACTGTTACTTAGTTTACCTATGTTGTCCTAAAGCACTTTTTTTTTTTTGAGAAACGCATTTTGGAAATCTCCCTACATACAGTAGATACTTAAATGTATTTTAAAATTGTCTTCTGTATATACTTTCCCAAAATGTAAAAGACAGGAAAAAATAGTAGTAAATATTTGCTATTGAAATATGTTTCACTTACAAGGGAGATAATAATAGTTGTATAAAATGATGTCATTTTTTTTTCTTATATTTCTCTCTCTCTCTCTCTCTCTCTCTCTCTCTCTGCCCATGAAAGATGGAAGTATCCATGGATCCTGATGAAGTTGTCAAAGCTCACCAGCCCCTTCACTTTCCTTTGCTCTTTCTCTTTACTCACAGAGAAACACTTCAACTAGATAGGAATCTGGCTGAATCAGTAGCCTGGAAGCTCAGAGGGGATGCTTTAGTTGTGTTGGTAAACAGGTTAGCTGGCATTTTTCAGTTTCAGTGTATTTTTATATTTTAACTCTTCTCTTATAGAGGTTTATAGTTATAGGTTAGCAGAAAAGTTCAACATCTTTTTAGAACATTTATACAGATGCACACACTTTTATCAATGAACAGTAGCTGAGAGATTATTATGTTTTGTATTTGTACTAATATTTAATTTAGAAAACAACTAATACATGGAGTAAAAATAAGAACTGAATAGAAATAATATTAACAGGAGATGTTGCCTGTTGTCAATATAGAAGAGGAAAGCAAAAGTTCAAGCTAGCGGTGTTTCTAGAGAAAACCACCCCTGCAGTTCCAAGTTCCCAAGTCTGACTAGACCTAGTCTCATCTATAATTTCCTACAGTATTGTACAGCATATGTAGTATAATCACAAGATGAAAAAATGCTGTGTTTGTCTTTGCTGAAGCCAAAGAATCTGAACCTATTTGATGTAGTAGCATTGTCAAGGTACCTGTAAAAGTAAGAACCATTGTATTATACTAAGAAGAAGTAAGAAATGGGAACAGGTTAAACATGGTTTAATTTTCAGTAATTAACAATGGTATTGCAGTATGAACAGCCAAAAACTGATGGTTCATTGCTGATAGTAATAGGTAGATAACTAAAAAATTATAGAACCTTATATATTCATACAGATAATGTATTAATCCTCCATACTGTATGCATGCCTTCCTTTTGTCATTGCAATGTATATTTCTGAATTTAGGGTTTACTTTGTAAATTAACATAAGTTATTTGCAGGTTTTTAAATTAGAATGGAGATTTTGAAATTTCTCCTAAATCTAACTGGGAGGCAACACAAATACCTAACAACACCTTTTAGGTGGTCTACTTAATAGTTCTAGTAACATTTTGAATTGATTGAATGCTTGAAATAGAATATGAATAAAATAATGCAATACCAGTCTGCTTAATCCAACTGAGTGTCATCTTGTAATGCTTGCATATAAGCAAACTTAGAAACACTGGGCCCATGATGCCAATGAATTGCTGTGTTTGTTCATGCACACATTCACACTCTCACTTATGCAAGGCCAATTTAAAGTTTCCAGTTAACCATCATGTTTTTAGGGAAGCGAGAGGAAAACAAAAATGCTGGGAGGAGGACTCATTCAGACGTAGCGAAAATGTGCTAACACGGACATTGACCATGCCTGGGATGGGAACCTAGGGTGCTGTGAAGCACCAGTGCTAACCTCTGCACTACAACACTGTGAATGTAGTGATGCAATATTTTATTATACTTGAATAAATGCACAAACATTTCACTATCCTGTATAGTTGGAAAACACATTTATTTTTCTAAACTTCCTAGTTTAAAAAATACAATCCTGGATAGTGTTGTAATTTGGACTAAAAGTGAGCTCCAACTGAGAGAGTCAAACCCTTTAAAATCCAGGTGAACAATATCTTGTTACTTTCAGAAGGACTTCTGGTTTTATCACTTAATTAAATATATATATATATTTTTTTTTACCTAGTCTGAGAAACATCATTAAGCTAAATGAAAGAGTGCAGCTGTCCTCTACATGGTATAATACCATGCTTTCAAGTGGCATCTCCTAATGTCAGCATATACAGTGACCCCTGCTGGACTGCATAATTAATGTTCAATACGAATGATGTCCTCTTATAAATTTTCAACACTACTGACAGTGATATTAATTCTTGTGGAGGCATAAGAAATTACATTAAAAAAATAAATCAAGAGACTTTAATCATTGATCAGTTCTGAGTAAAGTTTATGGCAGACACACATTTAATGCACTTACCTAAAGTGTGCAAGCTATACATGAGTCTTCAGACTTTTTCCTGAATTGACTTTTATTGTTGTTTATCATAAAGTAATATCTTTAAAACACACAGCCAGGTTAATTATAGTCATGTGTGGTCTAAACCTATTGTCTGCTTCACAATGTTTTGACTTTTAAACTGATTCATGCAATCATTTTTAAAACACAAGCAAGAAAAATAATAAAAGTTGCATGGTACTTCACATATTAAAAGTCAATATAGAAGGCAATCCCATAAATCTGTCATTTCTCAACCTTTCCCACACTTTCAAGCCTATGTAATAAAATGCCTTGCTCAAAGTGTCAATTATACTGTATATTTAATTAAAAATAAGGCTGTTTTTATTCTGTGACATATGCAAAAACCAAAATGAAACAATTAAAATAGGTTGTATTAATTATTAATTACAGGGACCATGAAAAATGTATCTTTTGAAATCAGGATAAAGTATTATTATTTTTCGGTCCTGATTTCCTCAATGAAAGTTGACTAACAATTGTTAGGCATCAGGAGCAGTGTTCCTAAATGAGAATATACAGTATTAATAATAATAATAAGAATGGGAATTCAACCACATGTAGTTTTCAGTAATTAGGATAAAAGTGGCACTGAGGCACCAGTTGTTGGTTCATTGTTTTTCTTGTAGAAATTACTTCAAGAATTTGGAAAATATTTTTTTTTGCCTTATGAATTGATAATCATGTATTCTGAAACCTTTATAATGTCAGGCTTCTTTTGGTCTGTCTGTCTGATTGATATGCCACATTATTTATTTATTGGCACTAAAAGAGCAATTCAAAAAATTTAATCTAAATGTACAAACTTGTTGTACATATTTATTACTAATTCTACAATACCTTCATAACAGGGATGAGTCAAAAAGAAGACTCCCTGAAGATCATAATGCCGCCTTCATTCTTCCAGGTGAGGTGAGAATTGATTCTTTTTATATCTTTCTATATTTTTAATATTCTACAGACAGCAGCAAATTTAGGACACTAGGGAACTTTTTGTGATGGGAATTTACCTTGGTTACAGATCTTGCATTACTTAGACGATAGTATCTGCAATATCATTCTTTTTATTTACCATCTCTTAAAGAGCATCATTTAATTTCTGGTTGTGCATTTACTTATAAAACATAGTTTTATGATACTGTGCTAAGAGTGTAACAGTGCTAAAAGTACTCCTTAACTCAACTGTAACAACTTCTGTCACAATGGCAGCATATGTCTGCTCTCTAAATAATAGTGTCTGACTAAGTAAACTGTAAGGTGCATTAACCACACATTGCTCCCCTATCCTGTTTGAGATGCAGGGAGACAAAAAAAATGTGCATATTTTTAAGTCCTGGAATTCAGCCTTCGTTTGTGGACTCTGTACCACATTATTTGCAATTGTTTTTCATAATTGATCTCTGTGAGGTTTGGATGGCTCAGAAGACCAGGATACAAATCTTTTGTAATACAACTATGTCATTAGACCTAGTAAATCCTGATTTAGTCTCTAATTTTTTTTACTGTTACTGTGGCCAACATGTGATGGCCTCAATTTTGGGTATTTCTGGGTTTGCGTGTCCTTTATCTACCACACTACACCAAAATGTAATTTCATGGAATTAATGTGCAAGTCAGCTCCTTTAAGAATGCATCAGATTGTGGAAAATGGCCAGAACCCTGTGTAGGCTAAATGGAAAGACATGTTACTGCCAAGCTTCACTAGGGGTGCTGAATTTGTGTGTGTTTTTTTTTTTTTTTAACTTTGCAGACTTAACCAAAAGGATTTGCAGCTACCATTTTCTCACAACTGTAGTGCTTAGGCTTCAAAGCATAGCAAATGGGGTCAATGCCCACTTTATCTTACATCTTTGAATGGTTGTATAAAGAGATTAGGGCAACCACAGGACAAATCTTTCTGCTTTCATCATTTGTACAGCCTATTCTACTGAATTTTTCCCTAATTTTACCAATTTCACAGCCCTTCCCCATAATTAAAACAACCATGCTTTTTCTGTTTTCCTGGTTCGTAAGATATTTATAGAAATCTTTGAGCATGTACCACTGAAGTCACTCCATCATCTGGTTAGTATTTCCTTCTTTAATGCAGTACAGCCCATCGACAGGGTCTTACCAATATCATGGTTGGCTTTTAAAATGTCTCATTAGATAGAAACATGGCCATTACATGAACACACCCTCTGTGATACCACCCACATTGCAAGTATTTTTTGGGTTGCTTTTGCTGTAATCGGGGCTTTTGCAAACAGAGCTTATTGATAGACCAGTTGCTTTTGGATATGTATATTCTCTTACCAGTTGTTGTAGGACCTAATTTACACTTGGTTTATCCTCTGGACTTGAACATGTTACTTGCTATACCACTGTTACTTTTTCCTTTTATTTTTTTCTGCCGCTTTAAAGAAAACAAAAGAATAACAGTTTACAAGATTGGCACCCCAAGTTGGGGAAAAACCCTGTTTTATGGAAAATGTTGGGTTGTGGTAGTATGTAAACACACAACAAGCAACAACTAATACATTACATTACATTACTCATTGGTTGTACTGTAGTTCCAAGATGAAACTTGATGAAAGGAGTACCCTTAAAACATATTAGTTTAAAAAGTCACAGACATGCATATGCTGTAAAAATATTTAAAAATTAGCAAAAATTTGCAGAATAGTTTATTAAATGTTTTACCTAATGTTTTATAAGTTGAGAAGTAAATGGAACAGCTCGGCAGTAATATAATTGATCATCTTATTTAAGAATTTGAATAGAAAGAAATGAATGGTATTATTTAGATATATTTCACCAGTAACCCCAGGAAGCTGGATATGTGACAACAATTTAAAGGGCAGGTAGCAAAATAGATCCCACTAATTATAAACCAGTGTTTATTAACTGTGCTCCACGTAAGATTATGGAAACCACAATCAGAAGTAAACTTAAGACTACTTGTATGAAAGCAATTTTGTAAATCGCTTTAGAAGATGAAGATAATATCTAGCATATTCATCCATCATTCAACCCGCTATATCCTAACTACAGGGTCATGAGGGTCTGCTGGAGCCAATCCTAGCCAATACAGGGCGCAAGGCAGGAAACAAACCCCAGACAGGGAGCCAGCCCACCGCAGGGCACACATATACACACACACACACACACCCACACACCAAGCACACACTAGGGACAATTTAGGATTGCCAGTCCACCTAACCTGCATGTCTTTGGACTGGGAGGAAACTGGAGCACCCGGAGAAAACCCACATGCATACTCCATGCGAACCTGGGTCTCCTAACTGCGAGGCAGCAGCGCTACCACTGTGCCACCGTGCCACCCTCTAGCATATTTGTTTGGCTTGTTTAAACTTTCAACTGCAATAGTAGACATAAAAAAAATCTGGATTTAATTAGGCATTTAAAATTATTTTGATGTTCTACAAACTTTTGATAAAGTAATATTGTAAGTTGATGCATAAGAAATAAAGGGATAAAAGGAGAATGCTGCACTGTGAGAAAGTTCAGAAATATAGAGTCATAGAGATCTGTCCTGAAACAATTACTTTTTCTCAGATAAATGATACATTTTGAGGAGGTAGCAAAAATAAACAAAAAACAATTTACTGTCAGACAAGGCAAACAAATTGTTTACTGCAGGCAAGTTCAAGTCTCTTAAAGAAGATAAAAGCATCATTAATTGTGAAGGGAAGGATGGTGATGCTAATCTGGAGGAAATAAACTGACAAAGATTTATAGATTCATTATTCTTATTCACCACTCTTTGTGCAGAAGTCATTAAAAAACCTGAATAAAATGTAGTTTATATTGGTAAATCTGTAAAATATGAATCAAGGGGCATTATGTTCAGTCTCTATAAAGAGGATAGCGAGACCACATCTGTAGTAATATGTGCAGTTCTGATCATCATGTCACATGACAAACATAACAGCATTAGAAGCTGCCCTGAGTAAGCATGTGCAACCCTGGACTAAAAAGCACATTCTTCTCCTACATCCTAAGAGAACTAATTTTTGTCTTAAGCAGGATTTCCACTGGTGTATATATAAATTATTCCAGGAAAGTCCCTTCTGTAAAATAACAAATCACATACTTTAGGACAGTGCTGAAAATCCAGATGGAATGTACTCAAAATGGAAATTGGGAAAGTTGTCTTGTCTTCTGTAGTGTCTGGAACTGAGTCACTTAACTGATGTGGAAACTATGAGAAGTTCTAAAAAATATCTATGTGAGGTATCAAGATAAATTTGCCGTTATCAGATTTAATGAGCTGAATGGACTTCTTCCATAATATAAAATAATATTGTCAGACCACTTTTTATTTCCCAGTGTTATTTATTTTGCATATATTTGTTAAAATTATTAAAATGAAAATTAGGAAGAAAAAATAGTTTGTATGAATATTTCATGAATGCATATTCCGTAGCAATATCTGTTAAAGATGCTGCTGGTGAAACATTTAGCTACTTCTGCTGTGGTTTGTACCTGTGGATGAGTATTTCCCTGAAAACTGAATTTTTTTCTATCATATTCATAAATATTTGTAAAACTGAAAAGGTCTTTCTCCCTAATTTGTCTTTAGTAGATACAGTACCATCACAATTTTTCTCTTAATGTTAATACTCATCTCTGTTGTTGCTGCTGCAAAGAATCCCCAAAACATAGTGCTACTTACAAATATGCTTTAGTATTCATATTTTGTTAGTAACATGATGTGTCATATTTATTTGACTCTTTGTCTTGGTTCTGCTCTGGACCCAAAAAGTTTCCTTTGTGTTTTTATTAGAGCAATGAAAACTTCCTCTGACTGAGTGGTGTGTTCTTGGTGTTTATTTGCAAAGATGGGGGGAGTATAATGGTTTTAAGTTTGTTCTTTCTTATTTTGTGCTAAGTATGAGTCCCAGCAGTGCTTTTTTCACTGTCTGTCTCTCTAAGGAGCTATTGGCCTACATATTAAGGATATAAGCTTATTTAAGAGTTCCTGCTCTGGACACCAAGGTAATCTCGCCTTTACCTTGTAAGCACATGCACAGTCTCGGCTCCTGGGCTCATGTTAACTTGAATGACTCTATATTTATGGTGAGTGTACCTATCATAGTATCCAAGTCAACAGAATAATGATATACAGAGATTTTAACTTTATTATTCTTTGGTTTGGTTAAATTTGAAGACTTGGGCATTACAAGTCTTACAAACTCTAGTAAAGTTTTGGAATTAATCAGCTTAAGTAGTTAAATATATGAATATAATATGAAAAGGATATACAGAAGCCAAGTGCAAGACAGACATCCAAATGCATAGGATAGCATAAGGTCTTCTCTTTCTCACCTCTGTTTGGCTTGTGGGTTAATGGGAGGGTTAATGGGATAACTGTTATCTTGCCAAAGCTGCTTCTCTTTCACTTTCAGCAACGTTTTTGCGAAATGTGCATATCCATTCACCCCTTAAAATATAATGAATTATGCTAAACTTTTCATGAAATTCAGTAGGTTATAAATGTTAATAAATAGCCTGATTAGTTAATTCATGTGCAAATGTACACCATCTTCCAGAATGTCCATCTTCTTTTATGAATAATTTGCAATCAGTAAAGCTACCCAAAGTGTAGCTGTTGGTTTAGTATAATTTATTTCAGCATGCACTCTTGTTTTTAACTTAATATTGAGGCCCTCTCATGTTGCAAGTTACCAGCTGTCTCTAATTCAATATCCATGAACATTCAAAATAATTTAGCTTTTTGTGAAGCAATAAGGCGAGTAGGCCATATATCTGAGTTTGATCATCACCACAAATGACATACTGTATGGTAGAGTTTTTCTTCAGCAGTGGCTTTTTTTTTTACATTGTTTTCAAAATTGTTTCACTGAGTTCTTTCAACATTATTTAATGTTTGTTTCATATTCACTTCATAAAAAAGAAGCACACCTAGGTTGTTCATCTGGGAGAATTCATATTGGTACAATTAAAATATTACAGTTGTTGAAGGCAACTGACCTAGTTTAGCTTTGCTATGTTGTGAAGATGTATGTGCTCATTTAAAGGTGTTTTGAACATTATTTTTAGGCAACAGAATATAAAAAATGTACAAGGCTGTGAAGATTTTAGAAAGACAGAAAAATATTTAGTCTTATGTTCTTGATTGTAACCAGAAGTTGTATATAATACTTTTGATTTTATTTCTTAAGGTGTTACCTGTCAAGTATTTAACACTAAAGAATGCTGAAGAAGCAATATACCTTTTTGAAGAAAATGAGACTGCAGTCTTGGAAGATGAGACAAAAGATTATTCATCGGTTTTAGGTAACTATTTTAAGCTTGGTCAAGGTAAAGTTTATTATCACATGAATGGAAGATTTAGTTCTTTGGGTGCACTGCAGTTAAATAAGAAAAATATTAGATGAAACTGAAAAAAAGATGTGGTTTTATTTTATATTTTACCACATATTTTTTCAGTTTCATCTAATATAGATTGCCAGTTCAATACCCACTTACAACTTGTTTTGTGACCCTAAGAAATTAGTTAAGTGACCTCTGCTTCAGTAGTAAAAAAAAAAAGTTTGTTAAAAATGTATCATGATCTCATACTTTACCTCATCTTAGATAAAGGAGTCTGCTAGTAAAACAATAAAAATAATAATACTGTTTAGCATTGAACAGCCTATTAAATTGAGTTAGAAAAAAATCTCTTGTATCACAGTCATAGTTGGGGGTAATATGTTACTATGATCCGATTAAATTTCCCACTGTGCAAAGTAGTGGGAAGTGTTGCAGTTTAAAAACGTAACTGTGATGTGATTACATCTGAGTTACCTAGAATTTTATTACTTGCATTACGCATGTTTCTAAGCACATAATGTGTACTATAAATGCCTTGAAGAGTAGGCATTTAATCTCACATAACAGAGGAGTAAATTATGGCTACCCAATTTACATTCCCTGCTTTATTTGCACTGCTTATATGCACTATCTTAATGCAGGCATAGAGCACATTAAATTTTATGTTGCTGTCAGATCTGTGCCAGAGATGTGTGTCATTTTACATAACGTGATAGCCATGAGAAAAATAAAATCTTTTCAGTTTTAGAACACATTGAAATAATATAATTAACAGAGAGCCTATCTTAAGAGACAGAGTGAAGTAAACCAAGGTGTGTATCCAGGAACATTTATAATTAAATATTGGCTGCAATCATATTTTTGCTCATTGTGATGTATAATCTCTTGATCAAAAACCTCATAAGGAATTAGATTTGCAGGGGTAAAGGTTTTTATGATACACAATTTTGGGGGCATGGCAGATGGCTGGGGCCCTTGCCCGACTAGGACGCCTCCACGCCGGAAGGACCATGGGAAGAAACGTGGCCAGAGTCGGGAGGAAGAGGAGAAAGCTTGGACAGGAGTGTAGGTGGATGGACTGGCGGCAAGGAAGGGACTGTTGTGTCATATTGTGTCTTGGTGCTGGTGATCTGTGCACTTAGCCCTGTTCATAAACCATGTGCTGATAAATCTGTGTCCTGCCTGGTTGGCTTTCAAATGTGGCATCCCAGATGGGGCCTCGTGGCCATCACCTGGCAGGGGACCTGTTTTAAAATATCTTGTGGCAGCCTGACGCAACAGTTTGCAAAGAATGATATCATATTTTTACAATAAATTTCCTAATTCTATTCCTTGGAGCATTTGAGATATTCTGGCAACTCCTGTGGACCAATTAAGACAATTTATATGGATGTTTTCTATATTTCTCCATTTAGCTATACTTTACAATGATATCATTTATTTACTGTGTACCATTAAGTTACTTAGAAAAAAAGATTGTTTCTATTTCCATTGTTACCGTTCTTTCTATAAATTACTTATAGCAATGCCTGTAAAATGTGTTCAATAAAATGTTTTGAGCATAATTACCTCTTACTTAATTCTGTAAATAGTTTTTAATGAAATTTAATATAATTTTGTATAAAGCTATATGATATATGTTTTGTAGATATTTTGGATGATGAAGTGGCAGAATCAGTGTACAGAGAAAGGAGCATAAATCTGGAATCTTATGTTCCAAACTTAACAGCTCAGAATTTCACCGATGCCATTTCAGAAGGCCGTCACACGGTGGTGCTGTTTTACAACACATGTAAGTACAGACTGTCTCTTAATGTGACATGCTTCAAAAATATACTAAGATAATGTAGTAACAAATAGATTTCATACTTGTTGATTTGCATGATTAGCTAGCTAGTTGATATATATATATATTTTTTTTTTTTTACCAAAATGAATTGCTGGAAATATTTGTTTACATAGATATCAACTTATACATTCTTTTCATCTAGAAACAATGTATATTCTGAGGGTATTTTTGTAGATCTAACCAAAGGTCCCTTTTCTTGATACTAAGCTTTTCATTTCAAAAGCTGCAAATCTTGAGTAGAAGAATTTAGAACTAAAGACCAAAGCTATTGGAAACTGTTTTTTTAAAAAAGCAAGGCTGATTCCAACTGAAAAAATGTAATTGAAGTGATTATCTCAAAAACAATTTCCTTACTATATCTCACACATATACTTTTGTAATTTGTAATGATAATTTGTATAGATTTATTTAACACAGGATGGTTTATAGTTATTTTTGAGTTTATTGTAAAGCAAAAGAAAGAAATATGATCTGTGGGAGTACACAAGAGTAACTGTGAGAAATGCAAGCAAAAGGGAGTAAATATGTAAAAAAGCCACACAGAAGACAGCCAACAGGAAATCTTATTGGTGATACTTGTAAAATAAGGAATGATCTTTAAATATCCTCAGAATTTTGAAAAAAATATTCTAATCATTATTACAGTCACAAAATGAGAATATAATAAAGTTAATTTAAATACTTTTCAAATTTCATGCTAAAAAATATTCTAATCATTATTACACTCACAAAAATGAGAATATAGTAAAGTTAATTTAAATACTTTTCAAATTTCATGCTATAAATAGTTATGTTTTTAATTTATACCATGGTGAGCAGCAAATTTTTTTTTAATTCTACATTGAAAATTAAGTCTTAGATTGGTCAATATTGTAGATAGTTAATTTGTCCCCTGGGCAAATTTAGCTTTTTACAGATGCTCAGTCAGTCAGTGATTTACTAACCTGCTTACTCCTAAATATGGTTGTGGAGGTCTGCTGGAGCCTAACCATGCTAGCATTGAGTACAAGGTAGGAACAAACCCTGGACGGTGTGGCAGTCCATCACAGGGTGAACCCACACACACCAACCACACACTAGGGCCAATTTAGGACCTCAAGTTCACCTATCCTGCATGTCTTTGAACTGTGGGAGGAAACCGGAGGAAACCCATACAGACACAGGGAGAACATGCAGACTCCACACAGGGAATGAATCCTGGTCTCCTTACTGCGAGACAGCAGTGCTACCACTGCACCATTGTACCGCCTTACAGATGCTCAATAAAGTAAGATTGACTGAGTGACTCTTATAGACTCTTTCACTTATCAACGAAAAACCATATTTCCCATTTAGTTAAAAAGCTGAAATTTACAAAGCATTATGCAGCAAATACTTTGTGGAGGCATTGATTTGTACTGGACCCCAGCTTCCTAAGCCTGAATCCAATAATAGAAACTCCAAGGGAAGAACTTCGGTCTCGGTACTTGAATTTGTAAAGAGGAAATGCTCTGTATTCCTTGCTCTTAAATTTAATACGTCAGTGTAACACATAGGGTTCAGGTACTTTTGTATATCCACTTCAGGAATTTCTTTGCCTATACATTCACGTGCACACTTCTGAAGGGGAACCACATACAACTGTAGGAAAACACAAAAAGAAATACTGTACTTCAGTGAATGTCAAATAAATACAAACATTCAATAATGATAATATACCGTATTTTCCCATGTACCATGCGCACATTTTTTCCCAAAAATTAGCGTTCGAAAATCAGTTGCGCGTCATACACAAGGAAATGTAATTCTGTAATGTTTACTTCTGCTTGGGCTCTCTCGCTCGCGCACTCGTGGTCTCTCTCTCTCTCACTCGCACACTCGTGTACGCTCTCTCTCTCGCTCACTCGCGCACTCACGCGCACTCACGCGCACTCATGCTCTCTCTCAAGCACTTGCGCTCTCTCGCTCGCTTGCTCACCCAGTCTCGCTCTCTTTCTCTCTGTCTCTCTCTAAACGCTTCATATACAATCACAGAGCATGTCGTACACGAGGCAAAACGATTTTCTTAATTTTCTTTGTAAAAATTAGAGTGCGCGTCTTACACAAGGGCACGTAGTACACGAGTAAATACGGTATATTCAATTTTCACATTATTCCTACTAATTACCAATTTCAGTTCAAAAGAATACACATTCCTGTCAAATTATGTTTTGCAGTGACTTATTATTACTTATTATTTGACTGAAGTCTTTATCCAAGGTAACTTACAATATTTTTTTACATTTCTTTTGTCTTTCCATTTAGAACACAGGCAGAAGAAGTGACTTGCTTATTGTCAAACAGCATCAGTAACAGGATTTCAACCCAAAATCTTAGGTTCTGAAGGCCAAAGTCTAGAATGTTAACCATTATTACACACTTCCTGCCAGTAATATTAGCCTTTGGTTAAAAAATATATATATATATATATATATATATATATATATATATATATATATATATATAGAAAAAGCACTTACTGTAGTTATATAATACTTATGTAACACCAGATTAACCATTGGCACTATGATGCCCATTATTTTACAGAATTCCTAGGATGAAGCCAGGTAACATAGTAAAAACAAAATAAAACCTAAAAAGAAAAGTTCTGACTTGGCAGATCGTCTTAATGAGGCATTATACAGATGTATTGACATTGTTGTAAAGCAGCCCCAGTGCCATTTCTTTGCACATCTCTGCTGAATAATGTGTTGACTTAAAGTGCTCAGTGTTAGTGTGTCAAAGAGAATGTGCAGAATTGTTCATAATGGCACTTTTTTCCCCCATTCTCTCCTTTACTACCTCAAGTTCCTTTACTACCTCAAGGTGGTTGAGAATGTGTCCCATAGCTGAGCCTTCCTTTTTTAATCAGGTTGTTGATTCAGCTATCCTCTACTGAAGTAATGTTACCGGCCCAGCACACCATAGAAAATCGCACTGGCCATAACAGAGTTGTAGAACATGTAAAAGAATGTCCCTATCCACAATATAAGCAGTGCAGTCTCTTAAGGAAAAAGAGCATGCTCTGTCCTTTCTTATATAATACTTCTGTGTTATGAGATCAGTCCAGCCTGTCGCTGATGTGGACCCCCAAGTACTTGTAGCAGTGCACTTCCATTACACGCACTCCCTGAATAGTGGCCAGTTCCTTAGTTTTTCTGATGTTAAGATGCAGGCAAATCTTTCTGAACCATGAAGCAAAGTTCTCTACCTGACTCCTTTACTTTGATTCATTCCTCTTGTCAATACACCCCATAAGTGCAGAATAATCAGAAAGTTTCTGCAAGTGACATCATGAATTGGTGTTAAATTTAAAGTCTGAGGTGTACAAAATGAAGAGAAACAAACAGGACTGTTTCTTGTGGTACTCCAGTGTTGCTCACAGCAATATCACAGTGACAGTTCTTGAATCTTACAAACTTCTGTCTGCCCGATAGTTCATTATCCTTTATCTGCATATGTCTGAGGTTACCCTTTAAAAGATATGGTTGGATGGTATTGAAGGTACTAAAGAAAAAAAACTAAAAAGCACACATGCACACACACAATTCTGCTGTCTTTGTCCAGGTGAGAGTAAGTCTTATAGAGCAGATAGTTAATTGCAAACCTTTACTACAATCTTTGTCCAATAGGCAAAACTGCATTAAGGTGGCTGATCAGAAGAGTACTCCTATAGTCCAGGACCAGCCTCTCAAAGGTCTACATAATGAGAGACACGGGTGCCACTGGTCTGTAGCATTATGTGAAGATGTGCCTGCGTTCTTTGGAACTGGCACAAAGCAAGATGTTTTTAACAGCAGTGGCACCTTTTTGAAGCATTTATGACAGACTTAACAGGTGACATAGGCTACCACAAAGTAGGTTATCACAAGCCTTAATAATGCAAGGAGTAACTCCATTTGGTTCTGTGGCTTTTCTGTGTATAGCCTTCTAAGTTGTCCCTTCACTTTGTCATTATGTATGGACAGCCGATACTGATGGTCAGAGATGGACTCATCACTGGCCTGGTAGTAATAGTCATATGTTCTTTAATATAGTGTTACTTAATATAGTTGCAGTTATCTAACAATTGCCATGTACTTGCCTGACACACCCATACAATGAACGAATTTCAAATATGCATTCTGTTATCTACTGAACTGGAGAAGCAAAGATCTTTGCAGTCAGTGACTTACATCAGAACATCAATTCTGCTTTCTCCCATCTCCTAAAATTTTCCATTATTATGGCAAGCCAGTGTATAATCTACTTTCTATCATCTGCTATTTTCTGTAATGTAGAATCTACTACTAAATTTTCTTCTTTATGGTATCCTTTAGAACCTTTTCTTGTAAATGTCCATGCAAATAAATGAATAGGGGTATATGGAAAGTACTAGGTGCTGACTGTCAGTCATCATCAGCTATAGAAACAATACTTAATATTTAGAAAATGGATGGATGAGATATTGGGACAGCTTAGCTATTAGCTGAACAAGCAGTCTTGATGAACTAAATGTTCTCCTTTTATTTACAAATTTTGTATGTTTCTTATGTTTAAAAACTCTTTCCTGCTAGGAATTACACTTAATGAATATACAGTATCATAGATATAAACTTTGTATCTCACATTTGGATGTTGGAATCTTCTTCTGTTATTTTATGCTGTACAAAATGTAGAGAAACTGCTTATGGTTGTCATCTTCCACCATCCAGACCATTCAGTCTATCACTTTCCGTCTTTCAGAATGGATTTTTCAGGAAAGAATTTTTTAATGCAAATGTGTGAAAACCTCCTAAAATTATCACATTTTACTGAATTTAGCATACAAAAGCAGAACAGAACTTAGTTTATGACTTCCATTCTGTTCTAGGGGATGCTGTGTCCATGGCTTTTATGCAGTCTTACTTTGAAACTGCTCTTCTGTTACGAGGTAAGATATCCCATATGTTGCTCATACATTCTATAACCGATCTTAAACAGATGTATCAGACGTTAATATAATGAGGACTGATAGATTGATTAATGAGTAATGCTTTATGATTCTAATATTTCAAATCTCTGGCGATTAGAGCTGAGATTAGGAAGAGTAATAATAAATATGTGACCTTAGGTTAAATCTTGATTTCCAAAGAACTGTTTTGCATGAAAACATACTTATGTCTTGGCTTATAACCTAGAGTTGTCAAAGGTTTTACAACAATTCTAGCAATTGCAAGATGAATTGAAATGAGACCAAAAACAGTTTTAACAAATACATACAACATCTTTTGTTTTCTCTGTACATTTTATTTGTTTTAGCTAAAAGTAAAGTTTGTTGAAAGTAAAGTACACCTTTTCAAAGTGACACCTCCAGAGGGTGGGTTCAGTTCTCAGAGATATGGATTTTAGATTAATTATTGACTTTAAATTCTCCTTTGTATGAGAGTGTAAGTTTGGGTATGTGTGGAATTGTGCTTTTCGGTAGACTGGTATCTCATCTAGGTTTGGTTCCTGCCTTGCTCCTGATGCTGCCAAGGTAAACCAACTTTGCATAACTTTGTTATGTGAAATGAAAATTCTCAAAACAGATAGATGGATGGAGTAAAATTTTCAAAAAATCTAAAAAAGGCTTGAACATTGCATCCATCATAAAAATTGAGCATTTTCCCAGGGCGATGGTGGACCAAATTCAATTATGGGAAGTGCACTGTTGAAAGGTAGTCCACTTATAGTACTCAAGCCACAATGCCAGCAACACAGCAACAACAACCAAAACCAATCATAACACATTTGTAAAATCCTCTAAATTTAATGCAGCTACAGGAGTTAGGACCAAAGTTCTCTCTAAGGAACAGGCTTGTATGAGCCAAAGTGTTTCTTCATGTGCAAATATTTTTAGTTACATTATCCAGTGGTTTATACTTTTAATGCATTACTGAACACATTTGAATATGTATTTATTAAAGCTGTATGGTTATTTAAACTATTCAGACATAATTCACTGATTCGTTTAATTTGCTCATGAATTTGAACAGGTATACTGTGTGTTCATAAACAAGTTATAGAAATGTGCATTACATACACAACTAGACTGGATAATTTTTAATAAAGTTCATGTAAAATAGATACGAATCACAACTGTATTGGCTTTGAAGTCTTAAAGCAGAGTTACTTGCTGCATCAAAGTTTGGACTTGCAAAAGTAATTACTGACCAAAAGCATGTTTTATTTTTTTAATACAGTAGAGTCTTGCTTATCCTACCTTCGCTTATCCAACATTCCGTATTATCCGACATCCCACTGCAAAAAAAAAAACAAACAAATAAAAAATGCGCATCAATCGGCAACAAGAACTGCAAGTTCAAACCTCAGTTTGTGAGCATAATTTGTTCTGGAAATGTGCTTGCAGTCCAAAGCACTCTATCATTATATCAATGCGAATTTCCCCATAAGAAATAATGGAAACTCAGATGATTCATTCCACAACCCAAAACTATTCATATAAAAATGATTAATACAAAAAATAAAGTAAAAATACATAAAGCAAATTAACCTGCACTTTACCTTTGAAAAAAATCATGGCTGGTGTGAGTGAGTTTCTAAACTCTTGTGGGATTCCACCCAACGGGACGACACGCGGAAGAGCGTCCCAAAGCAATCGCAGGCAGCCAGCTCTGTAGCAGTTCGATGTAAAAGCCAATCCGAAAAGATTGCGGACGTGCTATAAGCGCCTGCCGTTTATGGGTGATACAAGGGACATTATAAATGCGCTGGGCTCAGTATTACTCCCCCCCCGACCCTGCCTGACTGCTGTGTCTGTGTATAGGAGAATGAAAGATCCCGCTACATTAAATAACCTCGCTGTTGCGGTTTCAAGCTTAATAAAGTTGGTGTTGCTAAAAGTACTGAGCCTCACCCTCAGCTTCGAGTTTTCGGGTGCAAGACGGGGACTCGCACGTCACAGCACAAACACACACACACAGTCACAATGCTGTAGTAAACAGTATATGCTCGAACGGATGTTAACTATATTAGTGACGGAGTTAAGGCTAGAAACTGCAATTAATTACATTGAGCAACAAGAAGAAGCTACAGGAATCAACATAATGATGCTGCAAAGATGGTGAGACTTCACAGCGAAGAAACGGCACTCATCAGAAAAGCAGACTACAATCAAAAATGTCTTTAAATCATCACAGGACTAACTTTAAGTACAGTACATATTGTATTTAACGTCAGACAATTCTGTAACTGTAAGTTCATTTTTTCAGTTAATTGATTCAGTTGTTATGTTGTAAAACATGATTATTAGGTTCGTAATGTGTAAAATTATAACATAGTTTGACGTTTAGTAGGTTTTTTCTTAACATCTGCCATTATCCAACATTTTTGCTTATCCGACGTTCGGCCGGCCCGTTTATGTCGGATAGGCGAGACTCTACTGTAAATGTTTCCATCCATCTATTACTTTATGATGAAATCCATCTAATGTGCTAAAGCCCAATTGACAAGCTCAAAGAAGAAATCAAAATTAGACAAACGAAAATTAAAGAAAGTCCAAAATAACACAAGAAGTTAAGTAAAATATAAATAAATGAAATAAAATGCTGTTCCACAAAAACAATCATAAACATCTGGTCACCTAAAACAAAAAAAAAAAAAAAAAACTAGCCACTATCATATAAGGTTGCTGATGAAGGGGTCTAAGCTGATCTCTGTATTATTATCTAGCTAGCCCCACTGTTCCCCTGTTCACATAATAAACATTGTTATTTTTTATTTGTTTATTTTATGTGAAAGACTGCTGCAGCTCTACTGTAATTCTTGGCTCCTGCTAAATGCTGGCACCCTTAAACTACATACTTCCTCCCATTGACCTGTGCACATGTTTGCTGACTGCTGGAAATTGAAGTCCTGTTGGTAGCTCTGCCACAGGTTCATCCAAGTAACACACTTCTCCTCGTGTAGACTGAACATTGTCAAATAAACTTTACAAGAAGTCACTTAGCCTCCTTACTATTAGACCCGAGTATTACTTGGGCTATGAAAACCGTGATAAAAGTGTTAGTCCTGAGTGTCACTCAGGCAACTGTACAGATGCATCTTGCATAAGCATTAGAACCAAGAATCACTCAGGCGGTAAAAGTGCTCTCAGCATAAGTCATAAACATTACTTGGGCAACGTTACAGGCTAATCTTGGGTATGTGTTATGTGCAAGTGTCTAACGGGCAAAGATGTCGGTGCTTCTTAACCCATCACCTGTAAGAGTGGTCAGCAACCTCTTCCATAATAATGGTGTCTTGTAAGAAACGTTTTTTAACAGCCCAGGTGTTGCACGCTTTTGCTAGTGATGGGAGCAGTGATTTTGAGGATGTTGAGGAGCTTCTCATCAGCAGTGATGAGGAGGTGAATCTGTTCTCAGGTGGTGAAACTGAAGCGGACAGTGAGCCTGGAAGTAATTCTGATGAATCCGTAAGTGACTCTCACGTCTGTTGACCCTGCTTCAAATAAACCAGCACTACCTTGTTTTGATTTTGTGAAGCAGCCAGGAATAACAGTGAACACAGACAGCCAAGAACCATTATGCTGAACAGTTTTAGGCAAATAACTATACACATAAGCAGTTTTCCTGTTCAAAAAGATTGGAACCAGTAACTGCTGATGATATCTGGGCCTTTTTAGGCTTATTGATTTTGCATGGACTTGTAGTAAAACCTGAACAGCAATGATACTGGTCCAAAAATAACATTTTGGAAACAGCATTATTTGGAGAAATTATGCCTGATTGTAGGTGCATTAGTAGCTTGGCAAAAAGGGAAAAGCGCTTGTGCTGAAATGGAAGGACAAGAAAGATGTTTGTCTTCTTAGCACTGTACATAATGTAGCCACATTCACTGTGCAAGCAAAAGGTAACAAGCAGGTTACTAAACCTTGTGCTGTGGTCAACTAAAATAGCATGATGGGCAGCAAGGATTGTGCGGATCAAGAATTGACTTTCTATCTCATTATGTGGAGGCAACAAAATAAATACTACAAAAAGATATTTCATCATCTGTTGGAACAGTGCATTTGGAATACACTCGTGTAGAACAAATCATTGCCACACATCCACCATCCACACTACTGCTGAGGAGACACGGTTGACCCTGCACATTGTGGATCAATCCACAAAGTCTTATTGGTAGACATTTTATTGAATATATACCACCAATGGAGAAGAAGCAGAATCCAACTTGTACCTGTGCAGTGTGCCATTCAAAAACTGTTTAGTCTGGAAAGAAAATATGAAAAGAAACATGCTATTATTGTTCCGACTGTGACGTTGGATTGTATCTTTCACCATGCTTTAAGATTTACCACACAGAGGATTCATTTGAGTTTATATACTGTTTTGGCATCGTTAGTAGTATTATTATTACTGTTATTAATATTTTTGTTATTATTGTTTATATTTTTATTCATCATTACTGTTATTATTTGTATCACTATTATATTTTTGATGCATTTAAAAATCCACTGTATGTCATCCACAAAAAAAACAAACTGAGGAGGTTGAATCACACAATACTTTTGGCACTTGTGTAGGAGGGACTCTCATGATCAGTGTGATCACAGAAAGTTAATTCAGGAGACAAAATGTTTTTACAGCTTTCCAGCTTATCCCAGTAATGATGTTTAACATGTGTATTTCTTTTTTTGAGCTTGTGCCTAAATATTTCATAATAATAACTACATTGATGTAGTTCACTTAACATAGTGCTGGTTGGATTGCGGAGAAATATGGACAGAATTATGCACTAAAAAACTCTGAGAAGGCAAAACAGACTCAACTTGTTCATTAAATACTCAGGACATTTTTTGAGTCAGTTTTAACATCATTGCATAATGTATTTCACATAAAATTAAAGCCATAGGTGGCTTTTGCCTAATCATTTAGTGAATAAGGAGTATACAGTGATCCCTCTCTATATCGCGCTTCGACTTTCGCGGCTTCACTCCATCGCGGATTTTATATGTAAGCATATCTAAATATATGTCACGGATTTTTTGCTGGTTCGTGGATTTCTGCGGACAATGGGTCTTTTAATTTATGCTACATGCTTCCTCAGTTGGTTTGCCCAGTTGATTTCATACAAGGGACGCTATTGGCAGATGGCTGAGAAGCTACCCAATCAGAGCACGTATTAGATATTGACACCGTGAAATTTTGAATCTACATATTTTTCCTTTAAAATGATACATTTACTCGGATTAAACATTTGATCTGTCATCTACGTTCTATTACAAATAAAATATTGACATTTGCCATCTCCACATCATTGCATTCAGTTTTTATTTACAATTTGTTTAGTGTCCCAACTTTTTTGGAATCCGGTTTGTGTATATATATATATATATATATATATATATATATATATATATATATATATATATATATATATATATATATATATATATATATATATATATATATATATATATATATATAATATACTGCTCAAAAGAATTAAAGGAACACTTTTAATCAGAGTATAGCATAAAGTCAATGAAACTTATGGGATATTAATCTGGTCAGTTAAGTAGCAGAGGGGTTGTTAATCAGTTTCAGCTGCTGTGGTGTTAATGAAATTAACAACAGATGCACTAGAGGGGCAACAATGAGATGACCCCCAAAACAGGAATGGTTTAACAGGTGGAGGCCACTGACATTTTTCCCTCCTCATCTTTTCTGACTGTTTCTTCACTAGTTTTGCATTTGGCTACAGTCAGTGTCACTACTGGTAGCATGAGGCGATACCTGGACCCTACAGAGGTTGCACAGGTAGTCCAACTTCTCCAGGATGGCACATCAATACGTGTCATTGCCAGATGGTTTGCTGTGTCTCCCTGCACAGTCTCAAGGGCATGGAGGAGATTCTAGGAGACAAGCAGTTACTCTAGGAGAGCTGGAGAGGGCCATAGAAGGTCCATAACCCATCAGCAGGACCAGTATCTGCTCCTTTGGGCAGGAGGAACAGGATGAGCACTGCCAGAGCCCTACAAAATGACCTCCAGCAGGCCACTGGTGTGAATGTCTCTGACCAAACAACCAGAAAGACTTCATGAGGGTGACTCAAGGGCCCCATGTCCTCTAATGGGCCCTGAGCTCACTGCCCAGCAGCATGCAGCTCGATTGGCATTAAGCCATAGAATACCAGAATTGGCAGATGCACCACTGGTGCCCTGTGCTTTTACAGATGAGAGCAGGTTCACCCTGAGCACGTGACAGAAGTGAAAGGGTCTGGAGAAGCCATGGAGAACATTATGCTGCCTGTAACATCATTCAGCATGAGCAGTTTGGTGGTGGGTTAATGATTGTCTGGGGAGGCATATCCATGGAGGGTCACACAGACCGCTACAGGCTTGACAAAGGCACATTGGCTGCCATTAGGTATCAGGATGAAATCCTTGGACCCATTGTCAGACCCTATGCTGGTACAGTGGCTCCTGGTGCACGACAATTCCTGGCCTCATGTGGTGAGAGTATGCAGGCAGTTCCTGGAGGATGAAGGAATTGATACCATTGACTGGCCACCACACTTTCCTGATCTAAATCCAATAGAACACCTCTGGGACATTATGTTTTGGTCCATCCAATGCCACCAGGTTGCACCTCAGACTGTCCAGGAGCTCAGTGATGCCCTGGTCCAGATCTGGAAGGAGATCCCCCACAACACCATCTGTCATCTCATTAGAAGCATGCACCGATGTTGTCAGGCATGTATACAAGAACACAGGGGCCATACAAAGTGCTGCGTACAATTTTGAGTTGCTGCAATTAAATTTTGGCAAAATGGACTAGCCTGCCACATCATTTTTTCACTCTGATTTTTGGGGCATCTTTGAATTCAGGGCTCTGTAGGTTGATCATTTTCATTTCCATCAAACAATGTGGCATCCTTTCGTTCCTAACACATTACCCAGTCTATATCAGTATAGATATCCAGGAGGATTTCTTTTTCCAATTGAGATCTGATGTGTTTTCAAAGTGTTCCTTTAATTTTTTTGAGCAGTTTATATACATACATAGTAATCACTCCTCAATCGCAGGGGTGGCGTTCCAGACCCCCCCCGCGATAGGTGAAAATCCGCGAAGTAGAAACCACATGTTTGTATGGTTATTTTTATATATTTTAAGCCCTTATAAACTCTCCCACATTGTTAACATTATTAGAGCCCTCTAGACATGAAATAACACCCTTTAGTCAAAAGTTTAAACTGTGCTCCATGACAAGACTGAGATGGCAGTTCTTTCTCACAATTAAAAGAATGCAAACATATCTTCTCTTCAAAGGAGCGCTGTCAGGAGCAGAGAATGTCGGAGAGAGCGCTTGCTAAGAAAAGCAAACAATCAAAAAATCAATACGTGCTTTTAAGTATGCAGAAACACCGCGATAAAACGGCATTTTGTAGAGGAGCGTCCGTGTCCTCTGTGCAAACAGCCACTCTGCTCACACCCCCTCTGTCAGGCAGAGAGAGTGTGAGAGATAGAGAGAAGACAATCAAGCACCGCGCGGGAAGCATATGTTATATCATTGAGGAGTTTTAGTTAATATGTAATACATGCTCTGATTGGGTAGCTTCTAAGCCATCCGAAAATAGCGTCCCTTGTATGAAATCAACCGGGCTAACAAACTGAGGAAGCATGTACAATAAATTAAAAGACCCATTGTCTGCAGAAAGCTGCGAACCAGCGAAAAATCTGTGATATATATTTAGATGTGCTTACATTTAAAATCCGCGATAGAGTGAAGCCCAAAAGTGAGCGATATAGCGAGGGATTACTATATATATTGTGAACGCTGGCCCCAGCACAGACAGATGGACGACATATTTTTCACCACACACTGTTTATTTACAATATATACAAGTTATAAATTCGTGCACTCACAAAACCCCAGTGCCTTCAGCACCGAATCCCACAAAAGTCCAGGGCCTACAGTCACTGTGCCTTTCCTCTGGCCGCCTCCTGTCCTCTCTCCAGCTCCGTCTTCTGCCTCCCGACTTCCACCAATGACTGGAGGGAGGCGGCCCCTTAAATAATGCCCCCGGATGAGCCCCAGGTGTTTCCAGCCTCTTCTCCTTAGCCACGCCCCAGCGTGGCGGAAGTGTCGGCTGCTTTCCTGGCGGCTCTCCGGGCCACCTAAAGTCTTCCCCGGCACTTCCTGGTGTGGCGGAAGTGCCGAGCTCCCGGGATAATCAGGCACCTGGGCGCCGCCTGGCGGTGGCCACGGGTCCCTACAGGGCTGGGCTTCCAAGCCCTGTACCGAGGCCCCTGCCTAACCAGGGCGGGCGCCCCACTCAGTCTGGAGGAGGTACACGCCCTCCTCCGGTCTTCAAAGCGTCCGGCGGGCTCCATCCCTGGCCAAAGACCACACAGGGTAAACCGGCATCGGGGCGCCGCCTGGCGGTGACCACGGGTCCCAACAGGGCTGGGCTTCCAAGCCCTGCACCCGTGGTCCCCAATATAACCAGGACGGACGCCCCCTCGCGGTCTGGAGGAGGCACAAGCCCTCCTCTCCTCCTCCTGGGCGTCCCGGCCGGGCTCCAGCAATATATATATATCCATCCATTCATTTTCTACCCCGCTGAATCCGAATAGGGTCACGGGGGTCTGCTGGAGCCAATCCCAGCCAACACAGGGCACAAGGCAGGAACCAATCCTGGGCAGGGTGCCAACCCACCGCAGGACACACACAAACACACCCACACACCAAGCACACACTAGGGCCAATTTAGAATCGCCAATCCACCTAACCTGCATGTCTTTGGATTGTGGGAGGAAACCGGAGCGCCCAGAGGAAACCCACGAGACCACGGGAGAACATGCAAACTCCACGCAGGGAGGACCCGGGAAGCGAACCCGGGTCTCCTAACTGCGAGGCAGCAGCGCTACCACTGCGCTATATATATATAATAAGCCCTCACTCACTGACTCATCACTAATTCTCCAACTTCCCGTGTAGGTAGAAGGCTGAAATTTGGCAGGCTTATTCCTTACAGCTTACTTACAAAAGTTGGGCATTGGCACCCTGCCCAGGATTGGTTCCTGCCTTGTGCCCTGTGTTGGCTGGGATTGGCTCCGGCAGACCCCGTGACCCTGTATTCGGATTCAGCGGGTTAGGAAATGGATGGATGGATGGATGTTTCATTTCGAAATTCTACGCGTAAGGGTCATAACTGGAAGCTATTTTTCTCCATATAATGTAATGGAGTTGAGTTGGAGATGGCCGGGTGGGGCGGAGTTTCATGTGACATCATCACGCCTCCTACGTAAGTACGTAGAGAACAAGGAAGAACTCCAAACAGCGATGAGCACAAAACGCCATTTCACAATTGAGAAGGCAGAAAAACATTATGAAATATACAAGCATATTCATAAGTACAGCTACTGCGGAAACAAAGCACGGCGTGAACCATAAGTTTATATTAAATTAAGTTCATAGACAGGCTGCCACTAGCGTTTGTAATTTAGTGCCTGCCCACATAAGGCCGTCCATCAGCGGCAATCAATACAAACACTGCCGGTAAATATTCACGGGTGAAGGACTGTGCTTATGCAGAGGAAGATGAGATGGCCAGGGTGGTGTTTGGCACAAACTCATTAAAACTGCGAGAGAACCTTTTAAGTGCCGGGTCTTAGCTGACATTACACGAGATGGCACCAGCATAGCTGGGAACCTTCAATGCAAGAACACCAAGCGGCTCACGTGAACTGACGCAGTGCACAGACAAAAAGCAACAGTTCCAAAGAGTGCTGAACAAAAAACGAATTACACAATTGAGTAAGGCAGCAAAAAAATATGAAGCGTCTGATACATAGAATCATATTCATAAGTGCAGCTACTGCGGAAACAAAGCACACGGTGGAAAAAGTGAATGTCCCGCTAAAGGAAGACAGTGTAAAAAACAAAACCCGTGCATGCAGTTTGTCACAATTTAGATAAAGAGGAAGACGAGCTGTTTATTGATGCAGTAAGAAACTAAACTTATCTTTACAACGATTGACAAACACGGAATGTAACTTGAACACAACACATCGTACAAATACGACCCTGATTGAAACAAATAATGATAATCAAATCCTTGATGACAGCAACATTCAATAACACTCACAAAACAATTACTGTATATTGACAATCATGTTACGTTATTTTTAAAATGTTCCCTTTTCTTTTTCATAAGTTCTACTTCTCCACTGCGATACGTGGGTATATATATAAATGTATATATATACCCCGATCTACAGTACATACTCTTGCATAGACAAGCCACACGCTGTGGCTAATTGTAGAGTCTTCACCTCTACGCTGACATTGAGGTTCGATTCCGAGAGGGATTCACTGAGTATGTACAGCGTGCTACCGATTCATTTTACCTTAGCATCTCCTTGGTTTGGGACGTATGAAAAAATATTCGGTTAACGCAGAATCATGTTACGTTATTTTTAAAATGTTTCCCTTTCTTAGCACAAGCACAGCTGAGAAGCTTCGATACATGTACTCCATAACGCGTTAAAAAAATAACGCATTTAATCACACTTTCAATTCAAGCAAACGGGAAGTTTTGTCAATGCATGATTTCCTGGTACATCCATTACACTGATGCACACATCACAGCTACAAAAATGTTAGAGTCGGAATAAAGCGCGTTCCTACGACTGATCATTTCGACTACCCGAAGCCTTGATAAAAGCATGGTTTTGTGCACACTGAAAAGCAAGCAAAATTAGATGCATTACAGAAAGCGGACTTTGTGGCTCTTACTGGGGATCATTGGACTTCCGTGACCGTTAGTAATTCTAATTACATCTAATTACAAAATGTTCAATGATCACAGTGTTTTAGCCTAATGTACAAAATAATTTTGGCTAATGTTACTCAGAGTTTAAAGATTAAGTTGGTCAAATTACCTTTTATGTTTCTGACTTATTTTTTAAGAAGAAAAACTGCACTTTATGTTGAAATTTTGGTTATTATTATTTAAAGACAATACTATTCTGAAAATGTACTTAAAGTACTTAAACTACCACTTTATTTTTAAGTCTGTCCAATTTTAACCAGGGATGATATTTTTGTTTCTGTTTTGAATTCAAATGCAGTTTAAAAGCTTTTTTTTTTTCAGAAATTAAAACAGCTTCAGTTTACAATATTCATGTCCATGTCTATTATTTGATTCTGTAAGCCCACTAAAACCCTTTTAAATTAAAAAAAAAAACATTTGCGATTTGGGGCAAATTCGTGTCGATTACATAAGATTAATCAAGATTAATTCTTACACAGCCTCTAATTAATTGGATTAATTTTTTTAATCGAGTCCCACCCCTAATATATATATATATATATATATATGTAGATATATATATGTAGGTTTGTATATATATGTGTATATACAGTATATATTGTGAGCGATAGGCGCTCTCGCTCCCTTGAACCCCTGTCCACGACTCCAGACACCAGGTAAAAGTCCAAATGTTGACTTTATTTCTCTTCCACAGTGCACAAAGCACACTCTCCTCCACAATACTCATAAATCTCACAATAATACAATAATAAACAAATAACCAATCCTCCAGCTCCCAGGCAGCGTTGCCACCCTTCCACCCAGCTCAGCTCGTTGTCTGGGAGTTCCCATAGTCCTTTTATACCTCCTGACCCGGAAGTGTTTCTGCCCAATAGTCCACAAGTCCTTTTCCTTCCGGGTCAGGGTAAATCGTCCCTTTCTTCAACCCGAAGTCCGTCGCTCTTCCTGTGACGAACCTCCGGGTCACAGGGCTGAAGAAGCCCTCGGTCCTCCCTGCAGCTCCCTCCTGTGGCCCCACGGCATCCAGCAGGGCTTTGCATAAAAACTCCAATGTCCATGATGCCCTGCTGGTCTTCTGGGGACCTCCTCGCTGCAAGGAGGGCTCCACCTGGCGGCTTGGGGGTATTGGCCGGGATAAATGGCCGGCCATCCATTACAGTATTCCCCGGCGGCGAATTATTATTCGGGCGGCCTGCCCCGAGAGGAAGTCTTCCTCAAGAGGACGTCCTGGTTGAGCCTTGATTAAAGCGAACATCTTGGTCCCTGGAGAACCTAGGGAATATTATTCCAAATTGACCTCTTGTCCCCCTCTCTCCAAGGACAGTTCCGCCAAATATGGCCCAACCTTCGGCACCCGTAACATTGCCTCTGTCCTCCTGGTATTCTTCCCCTACGGGACTGAAAACAATAAGGAACTGTTAGGTCCGCCCCTTTTGCTGGGAGAGAAACCCCTGCCGCCTCTACTGGTGCTTTTTCTCTTTTTGACTCTTTCCCTTTCTTGTCAGGAGACCCCCGTTTTATTATCGGGATCTCCTGCTTAATCTGGGGCTTGTCCACAGTCTGAGTCTCTCTATTAAGTAAAAGAGAGACCCTTTACTGTTGCACCCCTTTACTTTTATAAATTACGTGGCGGCGTCTTCAGGGCTGCCTCGCCCGGGAGTCAGCACTGTCTAGCTGCCCCGGATCGATTAGCCCTTCCGCCGACCACTCGGTTAACGCATACCGACCTCTTTTGTAGGTACGCCGTGTATTGGCACCGCTACTTATTAAGCGCGGCCCGGATCACACAGCGTCCCTCTATTATATACGATCACGGGTCTCGCTCACCTGTATCGCGCATCATTCATTACGGGAGGCTCCTCACCAAATCGCCGCGTAGGCCTCACCTTCTCCAACGGCTCTCTGGCTGCGCTCCCAAATCCCGGCGATCTTTCAATGGTCGTCAGGACCTGTAAGATACTCGCCACGGGCTCGATTAGTTTTCGAGCTCCCGTAAGTCAATATAATTATTTATTTCGACCGGCAGAACACTCACTTCCTGTTTGTGTTACCTGCCGACGGGAGCCAATGAGCACGCCCGCTTCAGGCACGCGTGCTCTGACGGGTCTCGCGGAGGCTTCTGGGATTTGGAGTTCTCGGAGGGTCGAGTTGCCTTCTTCGGCGAACTGCGGTCTGCCTTTAATATTTTTCGGCATCCCGATCAGCTACTTCCGACCCTCCTTACCTTCTTGTGGTTTGAGCGATGCCTCGCCTCGCCTCCCCTTCCCCCGGAAAGACCAAGTCCGTTTCTTGGGCTCGAAGGTGCAAACAGCAGGACGGGAGCTCCTCCTTCCCAGACTGCACGGGTTTGCTACCGTGTCCCTTGTCGGCTGCCATCATGCGGAAGTCGATTTCTAGGTGCTCTGGCTTCGACAAGAGAAGGCCGTCGTCTTCGGGGCAGTCTCCTTTTCCCCTCGGAGCCTCCAGGTGGTCATCTCCAAGGTACATGCACGGGACAAGGTGAGAAACAATAAAAGGATTTTTAAAGTCGTTCCCGGCACGTACCTTAGAGGGATCGTTGCTTCCTGGAGGTTTCTCGGACTTGTAAGGCCTCTCCTTAACTCCTCCCGGCGCCGGCCATTGCACCTACGGCACTCCCGCTGGCGTTGTCGCTTTGCTTGCCCTTCTTCTTTCCCATTTTGGACTCGGTTTTTTCGGGTTTTGGCGATGCTGTAGTGATTCCTGATTCCGCAGTCTTCGGGTTCGTTTCCACAGAAATTTTGATTCAGGTCCTCTGCAAATGGCGCTAGAGTATCCTGCGGCTACGCCACTGTGAGCGATAGGGGCTCTCGCTCCCTTGAACCCCTGTCCACGACTCCAGACACCAGGTAAAAGTCAAATGTTGAATTTATTTCTCTTCCACAGTGCACAAAGCACACTCTCCTCCACAATACTCATAAATCTCACAATAATACAATAATAAACAAATAACCAATCCTCCAGCTCCCAGGCGCGTTGCCACCCTCCCACCCAGCTCAGCTCGTTGTCTGGAGTTCCCATAGTCCTTTTATACCTCCTGACCCGGAAGTGTTTCTGCCCAATAGTCCACAAGTCCTTTTCCCTTCCGGGTCAGGGTAAATCGTCCCTTTCTTCAACCCGAAGTCCGTCGCTCTTCCTGTGACCGAACCTCCGGGTCACAGGGCACTGAAGAAGCCCTCGGTCCTCCCTGCAGCTCCCTCCTGTGGCCCCACGGCATCCAGCAGGGCTTTGCATAAAACTCAATGTCCATGATGCCCTGCTGGTCTTCTGGGGACCTCCTCGCTGCAAGGAGGGCTCCACCTGGCGGCTTGGGGGTATTGGCCGGGATAAATGGCCGGCCATCCATTACAATATGTAGATATGTATATGTGTATATACAGTATGTATATATGTGTGTGTGTGTATATATACAGTATGTGTATATATATGTATATGTGTATATATATATATGTATGTATATGTATATAAAACTGTGTATATATATATGTATATATATGTTTATATATGTGTCTGTGTATATATATATATATATATATATATATATATATATATATATAATATACCAGCAACACTCATGACAATGACAAAACAATTACATTGTCAATCATGTTACGTTATTATTAAAATGTTTCCTTTTCTTTTTACTTCTCCGCTGCCAATCACAGGTATTTTGCTATATATATATATATATATTGTCACAAGAACGAGACATTGACAGATAAAGAGTTGGGGCAGCCACCCGTATATTGTGGTATCCTGGCTTCAAAAGTCGTTTTTCTTAGCAAAATACAGAGCACTGAAGTGCATACAACCGAGTCCAAAACAAGACTAAGGAAACAAAGGAAAAGGGGCAGGTTTTAAAGGGGGAGACAGGAAGTGAGGTCGTATGGATCTGGCACGTGGTCTTCCACCATTGGCTCGTAGCCGGAGGGGACATCAGAGGGACTGGAGCTGGTGTGGCCGACTTCCATTGGCTCAGTCCCGAAGTGATGTCAGGAGATCCAGGTGAAATCCCCGGGATGGTCTACAGGCAAGGGAGAAAAGAGTCAGTGCACTCTGCCACACCCCGGCATGCCTCGAACTGCCTTCACTCAAGCCCTTTAGCTGCCTCCCATGCGCGTGTGTGACAAGGCCCCCTTAGCCCAGACCCGGCGGGTCGGGCGACTAACCGAGAGGTCGTGAACCCGAGAAAGAGCATCAGCGTTGGCGTGGAGAGCGCCCCGACGATGAACGAGCGAAAACTTGTACGGCTGCAGGTCAAGAAACCACCGGGTGACCCGCGGATTCGACTCCTTGTGGAGGGCCATCCACTGTAGGGGTGCATGGTCCGTGACAAGGGTGAATTCCGCCCAACAGGTAGTACCTCAGCTGAGTAATCGCCCATTTAATCGCCAGAGCCTCCCTCTCCACCGCAGCATACCTGGTCTCCCGGTCCAACAGTTTCCGGCTCAGGAACATGATGGGGTGCTCCACACCATCGACGCTTTGGCTCAGCACGGCGCCCAGGCCTGTGTCCGAAGCGTCCGTCTGGAGGATGAAAGGCAAAGAAAAGTTAGGTGCCATCAAAACAGGTGTGGGCGTAAGGGCCTGCTTTAAGTCACCAAATGCAGCGCTGTTTTTCAGTCCATACCACAATGTTCGGGCCCTCTTCTTTGTTAAATCAGTCAAGGGCCGCTCTCTCCAAAACCGGGTACAAACCGGCGGTAGTACCCGCTAACCGAAAGGCTTGGACCTGCCGCTTGGTTCATGGACGGGCCATTTCAGAATGGCATCAATTTTGGAGCACTGTGGCCTTACGGTACCCGACCCACCAGGTAGCCTAAATATTTGGCCTCGCTTAATCCAAGAAGCATTTCTGGGATTAATCCGAGCCCGCCTCACCAAGTGTCCGTAATACCGCTTGGACATGCTGTAGGTGTTCCTTCCATGTGCTGGAATAGATGACCACGTCATCCAGGTAGGCAGCACTGTATGAGTTATGAGGCGAAGCACTTTGTCCACCAGGCGCTGAAAGGTTGCTGGAGCCCGTGTAACCCAAATGGAAGGACACGATACTGCCAGTGTCCGCTAGGGGTACTAAGCGCGTTTTTCCTTCGGAGTCCGTTAAAGGAACCTGCCAGTACCCTTTCGTCATGTCAAGTGTGGTCAGGTATTGAGCCTGTCCAAGCCTCTCGAGGAGGTCGTCCCACGCGTGGCATTGGATAAGCATCAAATTGGGAGACTTGATTAAGCCGACGGAAGTCATTGCAGAACCTCCAACTTCCGTCAGGCTTACCGACGAGCACAATGGGGCTGGACCAGGGACTATAACTTTCCTCAATCACACCTAGCTCCAGCATGCGCTTGATCTCAAGCTCCACTTCAGCCTTTTTTGCCTCGGGAAGGCGATCACGGCGTTCTCGGACAACAACCCGGGCTCTGTCACATGTTGTGCTCAATCAGAGAGGTCCTTCCGGGTTCTCACTGACTACCTCCCGAACGGTCCGGATAACTGTTTCCAGCTCCTGCCGCTGTCTGGGACTTAAGTCCGTGCGGTTAAGGTCGTGTGTGTGGCGAAGAGTGAGCGGGCTGGCGGAGGAGGGATCGGGGTCCCTGTCCTTCCACGGTTTCAGCAGGTTCACATGATAAACCCGCTCCTTTGGCCGGCGATTGGGTTGACTCACCAAATAGTCGACCAGTCCCTTCCTCTCCTTAACCGTAGGGGCCCTGCCAGTGGGCAAGCAATTTAGAGTGGGAGGTAGGCACTAGGACCATGACCCGATCTCCGGGCGGAACTCCCGAAGAGGCGTGCGCGGTTGTAGTACCGGCCTGTGCTGCTTGAGCCTCCTCCATGTGACTTTTAAGGACAGGCCGAATCTTTCCAAATCTATCGCGTAACTGCGCGATATACTCCAGTATGTTTGTGGAGGGAAGAGCCTCTTCTTCCCAGCCTTCTTTCAAAATATCTAATATGCCCGAGGTTGTCGCCCGTACAGTAGTTCAAAGGGGAGAACCCGTGGAGGCTTGTGGGACTTCCGATAGGCAAAAGGACGAGGGGAGGAGCTGATCCCAGTTCCTTCCATCCTCGCTGACCACCTTACGCAGCATTTGCTTGAGAGTTTGATTAAACCTCTCTACTAATCCGTCGGTTTGAGGATGATACACGAGGTCTTTAAATGCTTTATTTTCAGTAATCTGGCAGTCTCCTTGAACGTTTCCGAGGTGAAGGGGGTCCCCTGGTCTGTCAAGACTTCTTTGGGGATCCCCACGCGCGCGAATACCCTAGTAATTCCGTGCGATGGCTTTAGAGGTAGCTGAGCGCAACGGAACAGCTTCGGGTATCGTGTAGCGTAATCCACGAGGACTAAAATGTACTTGTGTCCTCGGGCTGAGGGCTCCAGGGTCCCACCAGGTCGACCCGATTCTGTGGAAGGGAACGTCAATCAGTGGAATAGGAATGAGAGGAGCACGGTCCCTCCTAGGAATTTGTCGCAGTTGACACTCCGGGCAGGAAGCGCCAAAGCGGCGAACCTCCTCATTAATGCCTGGCCAGTAGAAACGGAGCTTGATCCGCTCCAGAGTTTTTTCGGTGCCCAGGTGGCCACCTAGGAGGTGGGCGTGTGCTAGCTCACAGACCTGCCGCCGGAAGGTGCGGCACTAGCAGCAGCCTCGTCTCCTGCCCGTCATGCATTGCTACACGGTAAAGGAGGTCATTATCTAGCACAAAGTAGGGGCCCTGTGGCATCGACTGATTAGTGCGCTGGCCATTGACAAGGACCACTGCATTTTTTACAAACTTCAGGGAGTCATCATTCCATTGCTCCCTTCTAAAAGAAGCCGGCGTTTCTTTAAATTGGAACCGCAACACGGAGAGAGGGTCAGCGCGACCTCAATGGGCGTGGTTTCCTCCCGCTCCGCGGCGTTGGTGGATGGCGTGTTAGCCCGCGGCGGCCGGAGTTGCCACGTCAGTCAGGGCGACTGCCGTCTCTCTCTGCCGGCTGATTACACGGCGTGGAGGCAGCTTGAGACGGGTTATCTCCGTCCATAACGAGGCCCAAATTAACCCGGAGTGGTATGTGTCTCACCGCTTTTGATTTTAGACCAGTCCGCCCTAGTATCACCGGGTGTGGAGGATCAGGTAGGACGCTACGGTGAGTTCTGAACTGACCCTCCGTAACTGATGACACAGCGGCGGACCTGTACCAGCGGATGTCTCCGTGGACACAGGTTATACCGGTCTTAAATTTAGCCACTGTTGCGGTTGCACAAAGCGGCGGGCAACAATGAAATGTTGCTGCGGTCGAACAAACCTGGGGTCTTGTGTCCGTTGACGATCACCACGCCAGTATGTGGGACCGCCAACGGATTAGCCAGAGCACACCAACCCCTCCTCACCCTCCACCTGCATTCCTCCTTGCCTCCAAGCGGTTTGCGCGCCGCGCCCGGGCGCCAATACTGAGCTCCGGATTGTACAGGGTGGGGCTAGGTCTTGGAACATACCCGGCTGAGTTTGACATGAGGACGGTTCTGCTCCCCAGAGTGTGAGGCCGCCCTCTGCGTCTCCATAAGCTCTATGAGCTCAGCATGTTCTTAAACCGCCGCCCCAAACCGGCTGGGTGAAGCCACGGGAAGCGCTTCCAGGAGCAGATAGCAAGCTACCTGCTCTATTATTTGGTAGGGCGTGTTTTCAAATGGCGTAGCCAATGCCCTACCATTGCCCATAAGGACCAGGCTTGTTTGTTGGTTGGCGTCAGGGTCCAACCTCCATTTTTATTTTATTCACCTGCCAGTCTGGGGCACCCCTAGGTGGTAAATGGGGCTTTGGTTTCGCAGGGAGGCAGGCACTCTCCCCAAGAGAGCATACTGAGTCCCTTTGCCTCCCCCTCCAGGGCAGCCCAATTCTGTGAGCCCCACCCGCACACTCCCTGGCCACTCCAGATGGGCTAGTTATGAGTGCGGGAGCGGAGCCCGCACCGGTCACGCCGAACCACGGGCACCCTCCCGCCTGAATACTCGGCCCGATGCGCTCCCACCTGGGTATATTGCAGGTCCTGTCCCCTTCTCCTCGGGACTTCTCCATCCTGCCGACTACGCCACTGTCACAAGAACGAGACATTGACAGATAAAGAGTTGGGGCAGCCACCCGTATATTGTGGTATCCTGGCTGCAAAAGTCGTTTTCTTAACAAAATACAGAGCACTGAAGTGCATACAACCGAGTCCAAAACAAGACTAAAGAAACAAAGGAAAAGGGGCAGGTTTTAAAGGGGAGACAGGAAGTGAGGTCGTATGGATCTGGCACGTGGTCTTCCACCATTGGCTCGTAGCGGAGGTGACATCAGAGGGACTGGAGCTGGTGTGGCCGACTTCCATTGGCTCAGTCCCGAAGTGATGTCAGGAGATCCAGGTGAAATCCCGGGGATGGTCTACAGGCAAGGGAGAAAAGAGTCAGTGCACTCTGCCACACCCGGCATGCCTCGAACTGCCTTCACTCAAGCCCTTTAGCTGCCTCCCATGCGCGTGTGTGACAATATATATATATATATATATATATATATATATATATATATATATATATATAGATATATATATATATATATAGATATATATATATATATATATATAAATAGATAGATATGACAACAACACTCATATCAATGACAAAACAATTACATTAACAATCATCTTACATTATTTTTAAAATGTTTGCTTTTCTTTTTCATATCTTCTTTAACACACTACTTCTGCTAGCTATATATATATATATAGTGCATCCGGACAGCATTCACAGCTCATCACTTTTTCCACATTTTGTTATGTTACAGCCTTATGCCAAAACTAGGCTGACCTGCCTTTTAAGGCGACCGACTTTTAAGTTGACCACTTCTTAAGGCAATTCAATATGTAGATCAATTTGATATTTTATACAAACTCATTAATTTGGTTATATTGTATTTGAGCGGTATTACTTTAATACTCGTAGTTTCTGTTATTTTTGTGATGAAATTTAAACTTTTTTTCTATATTGAGGTCGCCCTTTTGAACCCTCCTGATATTTACTACACGGTGAGGCATTTGTACTTCATCAACATTAATTATTTCCAGAGACATAATTTTGTCTATTTTTCCAGCACATCGCGCACAAAAGCAAGGGAACGATGGGAGCACCAGAACTCTGCTCACATCATGTCGCTTCGTACCTCAAGCTGCAAGTAGTAAATCTGTGATAAGCGGAATACCGCTACGCTTTCCACTTACAGGACGGAAGGACAATCCCGACCACTTTTATATAGTAAGAAAGAAGAAGAAGATATTGCACAGTCTGGAGTAGAAAATCATCTTTTACTTGGAAAAACAAAACTACAAATCCCATCGTGCATTACAAAATGGACGGGGCGTGTGTGAAACTCCGCGCTTGCATAGCACTCACGGGACGGAAGGACAATCCCGACCGCTTTTATATAGAAGGATGGATTAAATTCATTTTTTTCCTCAGAATTCTACACAACACCCCATAATAACAACGTGAAAAAAGTTTACTTGAGATTTTTGCAAATTTATTAAAAATAAAAAAATTGAGAAAGCACATGTACATAAGTATTCACAGCCTTTGCCATGTAGCTCAAAATTGAGCTATGGTGCATCCTTTTTCCCCTGATCATCCTTGAGATGTTTCTGCAGCTTAATTGGAGTCCACCTGTGGTAAATTCAGTTGATTGGGCATGATTTGGAAAGGCACACCGCTGTCTATATAAGGTCCCACAGTTGACAGTTCATGTCAGAGCACAAACCAAGCATGAAGTCAAAAGAATTGTCTGTAGACCTCCGAGACAGGATTGTCTCGAGGCACAGATCTGGGGAAGGTTACAGAAAAATTTCTGCTGCTTTGAAGATCTCAATGAGCACAGTGGCCTCCACCATCCGTAAGTGGAGGCAGTTTGAAACCACCAGGACTCTTCCTAGAGCTGGCCGGCCATCTAAAGTGAGCGATTGGGGGAGAAGGGTCTTAGTCTGGGAGGTGACCAAGAATCCGATGGTCACTCTGTCAGAGCTCCAGAGGTCTTCTGTGGAGGGAGGAGAACCTTCCAGAAGGACAACAATCTCTGCAGCAATCCACCAATCAGGCCTGTATGGTAGAGTGGCCAGACTGAAGCCACCCCTTAGTAAAAGGCACATGGCAGCCCTCCTGGAGTTTGCCAAAAGGCACCTGAAGGACTCTCTGGTCTGATGAGACAAAGATTGAACTCTTTGGTGTGAATGCCAGGCGTCACGTTTGGAGGAAACCAGGCAGCGCTGATCACCAGGCCAATACTATCCCTACAGTGAAGCATGGTGGTGGCAGCATCATGCTGTGGGGATATTTTTCAGCGGCAGGAACTGGGAGACTAGTCAGGATAAAGGAAAAGATGACTGCAGCAATGTACAGAGACATCCTGGATGAAAACCTGCTCCAGAGCGCTCTTAACCTCAGACTGGGGTGACGGTTCATCTTTCGGCACAGAGCCAAGATATCAAAGGAGTGGCTTCAGGACAACTCTGTGAATGTCCTTGAGTGGCCCAACCAGAGCCCAGACTTGACTCTGATTGAACATCTCTGGAGAGGTCTTAAAATGGCTGTGCACTGATGCTTCCCATCCAACCTGATGGAGCTTGAGAGGTGCTGCAAAGAGGAATGGGCGAAACTGGCCAAGGATAGGTGTGCCAAGCTTGTGGCATATTCAAAAAGACTTGAGGCTGTAATTGTTGCCAAAGGTGCATCAACAAAGTATTGAGCAAAGGCTGTGAATACTTATGTACATGTGACTTCTTAGTTTTTTTATTTTTAATAAATTTGCAAAAACCTCAAGTAAACTTTTTTCATGTTGTCATTATGGGGTGTTGTGTGTAGAATTCTGAGAAAAAAAATGAATATAATCCATTTTGGAATAAGGCTGTAACATAACAAAATGTGGAAAAAGTGATGCGCTGTGAATACTTTCCGGGTGCACTGTAAATATATATATATATATATATATATATATGTATATATATATATATACTAATAAAAGGCAAAGCACTCACTCACTCACTGACTCATCACTAATTCTCCAACTTCCCGTGTGGGTGGAAGGCTGAAATTTGGCAGGTTCATTCCTTACAGCTTCCTTACAAAAGTTGGGCAGGTTTTATATCGAAATTCTACGCGTAATGGTCATAACTGGAAGCTGTTTTTCTCCATTTACTGTAATGGAGATGAGCTTGAACGCCGTGGGGGCGGAGTTTCGTGTGACATCATCATGCCTTCACGTAATCACGCAGTACATAGAAAACTAGGAAGACCTTAGAAAAGCGCTTAAGAAAACATGCATTATATAATTTAGAAGGCAGCGAAACAATAAGAAGCGAGCGAGTGACATATACAACCATATTTATGAGTTCTGCTACTTCGGAAACAAAGCACGATGTAAACCTACACTTTAAATTAAGTTCATAGACAGGCTGCCGCTGGCGTTTGTAATTTAGTGCCTGCCCATATAAGGCCGTCCGTCAGCGGCAATCCAATAGCAAACTCCACTAAATATTCACGGGTTAAGGACTGTGCTTATGCAGAGGAAGATGAGATGGTCAGGGTGGTGTTTGGTACAAACTCAGCGAAACTGCGAGAGAAAGTTTTAAGTGCCAGGACTAAGGTAACATTAAATACAGCCATGGACATAGGACGAGATGGCACCAGCACAGCTGGGAAACTTCGATGCATGTACACCGAGCGGCTCACGTGAACTGACGCAGTGCACAGATAAAAAGCAACAGTTCCAAAGAGTGCTGAACAAAACCGAATTACACAATTGAAAAGGCAGCAAAAAATATGAAGCGTCTGATACATACAAGCATATTCATAAATCCAGCTACTGCGGAAACAAAGCACACGGTGGAAAAAGTTAATGTCCCGCTAAAGGAAGACAGTGTAAAAAAAACCCATGCATGCAGTGTGTCACGGCTCAGATAAAGAAGAAGACGAGCTGTTTATTGATGCAGTAAGAAACGAATCGATGAATGAAACCTGTCATCTTTACAATGATTGACAAACACGGAATGTAACTTGAACACAACACATCCTACAAATACGAACCTGATTGAAAGAAATAATGATAATCAAATCATTGATGACAGCAACACTCAGTAACACTCACAAAACAAATACTGTATATTGACAGTCATGTTACGTTATTTTTAAAATGTTCCCTTTTCTTTTTCTAGCTTTTAACACACTACTTCTCGCTCGATACGGGTGTATATATATATCCCGATCTACATACTCGAATAATGGATACTTTATTCGCCATCAATGATTGTTTTGGTAAAGCCATATGCTCCGTGTATTCATTAGATGAAGGGTAAAAAAGTAAGAGCGAGGGGAGGATGACTTATTGAGGCATGCAGGCTGTAGTCTGGCGTCAACTCTATCTGAATTGCGATCACATTTAAAAAATATATATTTTCAAGTTCTATTTAGTCCATATGTGTCAAACTCAAGGGCATGGGCCACATCCAGCCAGTGTAATTATATCCGGCCCGAGATCATTTTATATACTGTATTATTGTTATTAATGGCCGGGTATATGAAGCTGGTAACACAATAAACTACAGATCCCATAATGCAGCGCTTCAGCTGCCTTGCATCAGGGTAACCTGAATGCAATTCAGAAGATACAGAAAACAGCATAATTAAATAAGAATCTGACACTTCAGCGGACGTTTTAACCCGTGCACAATCACAAAGTGATTTCAAGTGAAGCTGCTTTTATGGGAGACACAAATGCAGCAGTGCACCTTGCCTCACTTTCCCTGTTGCCAAGTAATGTTAAACCAAGTCGTCACTACGGTGTTCCCAAATACGCACTTTGCTGATAAACTGAGCGCACTGAGTTTGCACGGCGCTTTGGTGACTTCGAAGAACAAAAAAAGTCCGTCTACATGCGGCTCGAACCTTATGCATGTTTGGTAGCACATATCTGTGTGAGAAGCTCTTCTCAGTGATAAAGACTAACAAAACAGCACACAGAATCGCCTCACTGATGAGCACCTGCAATCCATCCTGAGAATCTCCACAACACAGAACCTCACAGCAAACAGAAACGAACCTGTGGCCAAAAAAAGATGCCAGGCGTCCAGCTCTAAAATGACATATGAGCAAAGACAACTGAATGATTTGATTTGTTATTGCACGTAAGAGCCGGGAGTCAACCGTTTTAACAAACAGCGTATTGCACTGATCTGAAATAGCTGTGTGTGTATATATGTAGATATGTATGTATATGTATATATATGTTTATATATGTGTGTGTATATATGTATATGTATAGATATGTGTATATATATATATATATATATGTTTATGTGTGTGTGTGTAAATATATATATATATGACAACAACACTCATAACTCTAACAGTGACAAAACAATTACATTGACAATCAGGTTACGTTATTTTCAAAATGTTTCCTTTTCTTTTCATTGCTTCTTTAACACACTACTTCTCGCTGCAAAGCTATTATTTTGTAGTATATATATATATATATATATATATATATATATATGTGTATATATATATATATATGTGTATATATATATATGTGTGTATATATATATATGTGTGTATATATATATATGTGTATATATATATATGTGTGTATATATATATATGTGTGTATATATATATATATATATGTGTATATATATATATATATGTGTATATATATATGTGTATATATAAATATGTGTATATATAAATATGTGTATATATATGTGTATATATAAATATATGTATATATATATATATGTGTATATATATATATATATGTGTATATATATATATATATATATATATATATATATATATATAAATATGACAGCAACACTCATCACTCACAACAGTGACAAAACAATTACATTGACAATCATGTTACGTTATTTTCAAAATGTTTCCTTTTCTTTTTCATTGCTTCTTTAACACACTACTTCTCCGCTGCGAAGCGCGGGTATTTTGCTAGTATGTGTATATATAATATAAAAATAAAAAACATCCAGCTGTACTATAGAGTTTGGTGTTATATATAATATTTTTGAGAAACAATAAATGCAACAGTTTCTGATTTCTCACCATGAAGCCAATCTTCATCTAAGGGTTCATTAGTCTTTGGCCATCTATAGATTGACTGGAAAAATGCTGAGGAGAGGCTTTTGGTGAACACAGTGTTTTACCATCATATGAACATCGATCTTTTATCTTCATTTTCTAGCTCTTTTTAGGTGTTTTTTCCTAGTTTAGTGATTCTGGCTTTAGATACAGTGACTGACTAAAACATGTCAATATCTAAACTGTCTATTGAACTGCTCTTGTACGGCAAACGCTTCTGAGCCTTTCTTGTAGGGACCTCGCATTTCAGAAACAGTTTCATCCCAAGAACTATAAATGCTAATCAATCAAGTCAGTCAAGTGCTCCTCGTAGGACTGTTTGTACTTATAAGTACAATCACCTTACTGTAAACTTGTGATAGTTATAATATTGCACATCCTGAGCCACTTTATAAAGCGTGTATTTAGATGAAAATATCATTTTTAAGATGAAATGCAGCAAAATATGTTTATTACATTATACAGATAAAATGTTAACATCATTTAAATAATCTTGGTTGTTAATAATTAAACATGTGAGGACACGGTGTCGCAGCGCTAGCTAGTTCAGGGATTGTTCCTGCCTCGCACTATATTCTTGCTGGGTCTGGTGTGACATTGGTAGGATAGATGGATAGAATAATTAAACATGTACTACGAAGACATTTAGCTTTTGAATGATTGTACATTTGTCTATGTATGCTGCTACAACTTGTAGATGGAGCACTTATACTGTGAGATTTTGCCGAAAAGCATTTACTGCAATTCTAGAGTCTGTTTTCATATCAAAGGAACATGCAATTTTTTGTTTGGTCTAAGGTTTATAGGCTTGCAACAGTTGCTTGACAGGACAGTTTATTTTTTTTTGGTCAATAAATGGATGTCGCCATATGCGTGTTGTTAAATTAGCAGCAGGTTTTCATATCAAACTTATAACCAGGTCTTTCTCCGATAATTTACCTGAAATCCTTTACTTATCATTTATGGGCAGCAAGGCAGCACTGTGGTTATTGAGGCTGCTTCACACATCCAGAATCTTTAAACTATAGACAATAAGGACAAGGGATCATTTTCCAGAATCTCTATTGTAAATATTGTAATGTATGTTGGCACAAGTAGCTTGCTTTTCAACATTTTATTTCTTTTACAAAGTATTTTTGTATTACCATCAATTTTAAAATGTTTTATTTTTTTGCTTGTGTTTCCTATTAGTTGGTTAAAACATAACTGTTAGGGTCATCTTTGTACTTCCAAGTCAATTATAAGTTATCTTCTGCATTCCTGCAACTATAAAATATAATCTTCCTTACAGTATATAGTGTGTATCTTAAGAAGGACAGTATCTAACTCACCAATAAAAGTGATAATATTAAATTGTGCCCAAGCTAATTCAGAAAGCCTTACATAGATCAAATAGGAAGGTTACATAATGTGATAAATCTTGCATTACAAACATTCATACTATGTACAGACCAATGAATACCTTGATAAAGTTTGCCAAAGTTACACATTTTTCAATGTGCAATAAAAGTATGCCATCCTGCCATCAGTTTAAATTCCAAATATTGACAACTATAGTAGATATTTAAAAATGTATTTGTATTAAACACAAAAGGAAATCTCAAAAGTATAAAAAACATGTAAGATAAAACCCTGCCCTTCTTGGCCTAGCTGCTGTAAATATTGTATATCTTTCATTTCTGCCATACACCTTTGTTACCACATAGCACTTTGAGCTACTGTTTGTATGAAAATGTGCTATATAAATAAATGTTGTTGTTGTTGTTGTATCCCTTCTGACAGTACATCTTACTGCAAGAGGGATATCTTTTCTACTGCTTTCAATCCCAAAAATGTATGCTTTCTTCCACACTGAATAAAGTGACTACTGTAATATTCCGTGTCACCTGCTGCTCCTCAGTGTCCTGCTCATGAGTGACTTTCTTTCTTTGATACCAATGCCTCTAGCTTTTGGAGCACTATACATAACTGAATCTTCTGCTCACACTTCTTTATTGGGCAACTGATTTTGGTACCCCCTTGCCATCCACCCACCCATTGTCACTAGATGGACATATTTAAAATATTTTTTTTTTAATTATGATTTTCATAATGACCCTTTTAGAATGAGTGGTGTGCATTATTAGCCTTCACAGGCGTACGGAATAATTGGAAAACCATAATTTTTTTTTCTTGCCTTCACAGATGCAACAGATGTAACTCTTGCCTGCATAAATTGTGCAGATTGGACAGAAGTGTGCATGAGTCAGAACGCAACTCAGTTTCCTGTGGTGATACTTTACAGCTTCTCTGAGATGCCACAACAATATTGTGGCATGTTGGGCACTGAAAGCCTTTATCGCTTTATAAGACTGTAAGTAATTAGCTAAATGTTTTTTGTAGAAGAGGATGGCTTCATCATCTTCTGAATGTTGAGCAGTGGCGGGTAGAGTAGCCAAAAATTGTACTCAAGTAAGAGTAGCATTACTTCAAAATAATATTACTCAAGTAGAAGTAAAAAGTAGTCATCCAAAAAATTACTGAAGTAAGAGTAAAAAAGTATTTGGTGAAAAGACTACTCAAGTACTGGGTAACTGATCATAATAAATTATTTTTTCGAAATGTAATAAGTAAAAATATAAAATAATGTGCAAATTCTGCTATTCCCAAATAACAAAATAAAACATGAGTACAAATAAATAACATCTTTACAAAATAAAGATGCACAAATGACACAAATTTCCAAATCTCAGTTTTTCACAACAAAGCTTTTGAAGCCAATACCTACAGTAGGTAACATGTATGTTTGAACAGTGCAAACTACTTACAGTAACAAGATATGCTGTACACTGACAGTATAATACTGCATATCCACTTCCCCTCCAAATAGCACAGCTAATAGAAAATAACATTGGAACAAGGCAGCTTCTACACGTACAAGAAGTCTCACTTTACCATGACTGTCTGTGTCTGTGCACGTTTGGTTAAAACGTGCTTGTTCTTCATTCAGTGAAGTGATGCTTAAGCTTCAGCAGGAGTTGTCTCTTAAGCTTTCTGCAGTGAAGCTGCAACGTTTAGCAGTGAACAGGATCCCTGTATGACTAAAAGGTCTCTCACAGGCTCCAGACGCAGGAAGTTTGTGTGTGGTCATGTAACTGCATGGCTACGTCTGATTAGTGAAACAGAGTCATGCAATTATTGTTGCTACGTTTGATTGGTGAAATGGAGTCATGTGATTATTGTTGTTACATCTGATTGGTGAAACAGTCATTCAGTAGATTCACAGGTGACTTCTGTCCAACTAAAATATAGCGTATCTAATGTGTAAATGGAAAAAAGTAATGAGTCGAGTGTTGCCCAATATAGCGGGGTAGGAGTGGTGTTTCTTCTTCACAAATGTACTCAAGTAAAAGTAAAAAGTATGGTGCAGTAAAACTACTCGTAGAAGTACAATTTTTTAAAAAAGTTACTCAAGCAAATGTGACGGAGTAAATGTAACTCGTTACTACCCACCTCTGATGTTGAGTTGTCTCAGGTTTACTTTAATGTGCCATTACAGCATGTAAATGTTAACTATGGATCATTGGTTTTGTATAGTCTTTCACACCCAACATAGTTTCAAGCTCTTTAACAAATCAACAAAAAGTCAGTTTTGCTAGAAGCTTTCAAGTTTTGCAATTAGAGTGGAATTCACATGCATAAAATGAGTTAAGTGCTCTATGCTACAAAGTGCTTGTCTGTGCTTTTACTATCTGCCAATTTGTTCTCTTTATCTTGTTGCACTGATGACTTTAAAATGTATTTTTATATTTTTATCTAGCCCCTATCATTGTTCCTCTCTACATGTGGTCTAACCAGATTCTTCCATAGCTAGGTACATAGCCCACCTGTTTCATATCATAGTATTTAACTTAATTTACTGTAAACATGCAGAGCAGATGTTATTGAATGGGTGCTGATTTGTGAAAGCATCAGAGGTAGTCCCTTTTTTTGCATGGCCCACAAGAACAGGTTCCTGAACTGAAACCATACCATAGAATTTTGTGAATTTCCCTTTTGAGATTAATAAAGTATCTATCTATCTATCGATTTTGGCTGAGAGTGGAATAATACCTTATTGTGCAACGAAGCATACAAGTAAAAATGTGGAGAGGAATAATGATCCATATCAGGCAGGAAGCTCAAAATCCAAAGATGAGCTAGAGGCTAAAACACTACCTCAAAACCTTAGATCCTAGACTAACAAACCTCTAGCTACAAATGCTGAAGCACCAAAAAACCATTTGTGTGTGTGTGTGTGTGTATACTGTATGTAGGTATGTATGTATGTATGTATGTATGTATGTTGTGACACTAGAGGGCACTGTCACTCCTCAAAACCCACAGACAGAATGTCCAAGACTCCAGGTAAAAGCACCAAGAATTTTTTTTTTTAATTATTTTTTTCAATAAAGTGCACAAAAGCACCACCACCACAATACACAATAAATCCACTAATCAATAGAAATACAATAAATCAATCCTCCACTCCCAGCAGTTCCATCACACTACCTCCCAACTCTGGCTCAGCTTGCTGGGTCTCGCATAGTCCTTTATATAGTCCTTGACCCGGAAGTGCTCCTGTCCTTCAGTCCATGTGATTCAATAGCACTTCCGGGTCAGATGAAGACATGTATTTTTTTTATATACCGTGTGTGTATATATATACCCCATAATAACAACGTGAAAAAGTTTACTTGAGATTTTTGCAAATTTATTAAAAATAAAAAAGTTGAGAAAGCACATGTACATAAGTATTCACAGCCTTTGCCATGAAGCTCCAAATTGAGCTCAGGCGCATCCTGTTTCCTCTGATCATCCTTGAGATGTTTCTTCAGCTTAATTGGAGTCTACCTGTGGTAAATTCAGCTGATTGGACATGATTTGGAAAGGCACATACCTGTCTATATAAGGTCCCACAGTTGACAGTTCATGTCAGAGCACAAACCAAGCATGAAGTCAAAAGAATTGTCTGTAGACCTCCGAGACAGGATTGTCTCGAGGCACAAATCTGGGGAAGGTTACAGAAACATTTCTGCTGCTTTGGAGGTCCCAATAAGCACAGTGACCTCCATCATCCGTAAGTGGAAGAAGTTTAAAACCACCAGGACTCTTCCTAGAGCTGGCCGGCCATCTAAACTGAGTGATCGGGGTAGAAGGGCCTTAGTCAGGGAAGTGACCAAGAACCCGATGATCACTCTGTCAGAGCTCCAGAGGTCCTCTGTGGAGAGAGGAGAACCTTCCAGAAGGACAACCATCTCTGCAGCAATCCACCAATCAGGCCTGTATGATAGAGTGGCCAGACGGAAGCCACTCCTTAGTAAAAGGCACATGACAGCCCTCCTGGAGTTTGCCAAAAGGCACCTGAAGGACTCTCAGACCATAAGAAACAAAATTATCTGGTCTGATGAGACAAAGATTGAACTCTTTGGTGTGAATGCCAGGCGTCACTTTTGGAGGAAACCAGGCAGCGCTGATCACCAGGTCAATACCATCCCTACAGTGAAGCATGATGGTGGCAGCATCATGCTGTGGGGATGTTTTTCAGCGGCAGGAACTGGGAGACTAGTCAGGATAAAGGGAAAGATGACTGCAGCAATGTACAGAGACATCCTGGATGAAAACCTGCTCCAGAGCGCTCATGACCTCAGACTGGGGCGACGGTTAATCTTTCAGCAGGACAATGACCCTAAGCACACAGCCAAGATACCAAAGGAGTGGCTTCAGGACAACTCTGTGAATGTCCTTGAGTGGCCCAGCCAGAGCCCAGACTTGAATCCGATTGAACATCTCTGGAGAGATCTTAAAATGGCTGTGCACCGACGCTTCCCGTCCAACCTGATGGAGCTTGAGAGGTGCTGCAAAGAGGAATGGGCGAAACTGGCCAAGGATAGGTGTGCCAAGCTTGTGGCATCATATTCAAAAAGACTTGAGCCTGTAATTACTGCCAAAGGTGCATCGACAAAGTATTGAGCAAAGGCTGTGAATACTTATGTACATGTGATTTCTCAGTTTATTTATTTTCAATAAATTTGCAAAAACCTCAAGTAAACTTTTTTCATGTTGTCATTATGGGGTGTGTGTGTAGAATTCTGAGGAAAAAAATGAATTTAATCCATTTTTGAATAAGGCTGTAACATAACAAAATGTGGGAGAAGTGATGCGCTGTGAATTCTTTCCGGATGCTCTGTATATACTGTACATACTAGGGGCTCTGCCCCCCTGCTCACTTCGCTTGCTCACCCCCGGGTTTGGTTAACTGTATATACAATTTAAAGAGTTTGTTATTTTCATGGGAATTGTTACATACTCTTTCAATTCTATGTTGCATCGCTTATCCGTGATCATAAATATACACCTGACCGAATTGTGGAAACTTGTCGTAGCATTAATTTTTGCGGGACAACAGATACTCATAGCGTATGGTCAGTTATGTAAGAATTTCCATTTGTTTGTTCTAATGCGATCTTTATTATCTTTGTTTTTTATACTTTCGAATTTTCCTACTTTCATATTCCTTAACTTAACTGCATGTGTATTGCGACAATGTTTTGTGTGTTTTTTTTTTTTTTTCTTTTTCTTCTGAGGCTTTTCGAATTCCACTGCTTTCATAATCTCTAACCTGCTCTGGATGTTTATCGCGCCAACGTTTTTGAACATCTTTATGAAATCTTTTATTTCTGACCCTGATTGGACCTACGAGGTTTTCACTTCCACTTGGTCCTGGCTGATTATTATTTTCCTTATTTTCTGAATTTGCTCATAGATTATTATTGTTTTTTTTGTGCGTTCTTTTTTGTCTTCTTTTCTCTCCAACAATTTTGGGTCTCTTTTCGACACGGTGCTCTTTCTTCTTCGCTTAGTCGATGACGTGCCATCTAGAATGTATAAAATTTTTAAGAGATGGGAGCACACGAAGTTTGTCTGCCAAAAGTATTCCAATAACTGAGAGGTTAGATGTCCATGATCTTGTTTTAAATTTTTTGTAAGTAGTATGTGACGTGCAAAAGTCACCGTCTCACGGGTCTTGCTTCCACAGGTTGTAAAGTCTAGTCTAGTCGTAAAAGTGTCTTTCCAAGAAGATCACGTATCGACCCAAGATTTTTTTATCTAATATATAAAGCAGAGTCGATGTATGTTTGTTTGTCCGCCATACAAATCTGCACCGGGAATCCAATCGCCACCAAACTAGGCATGGGACTCCTTTGTGAACAGGAGGAGGTCATGGGGTATGTTTGGTTAGGAAAAATGTTTGGGGTGAAGTGCAGGACACCTTGGCTTTCACATATAACTGACAGGTTGCATATCATGAACATCCTGTTGCTGTTATTGGCCAAATGGATCATATCTGTGTTTATTGTAGAGCTCTAAAATGGAAAGGAGAGTCACTGGGATTGTGTTGCTCAAATGGGAAGGCAAAACTGCCATCTTTACTTCGTCCACCTGAACTTCTACACTCTTTGTCAGGATTAACACCAATTTCTTGAACAACATCAGGAAGTACAATTCCTGTTTTGAAATTCCTTCAAAACTGCAACTAAACAAATACAAGAGGATGGATTCATGCCGACATTCAAAGTGCAAGGTCAAGTTTACCATACAATAGGATTATTACTTCCATTAACTGATGGGACAATTGAGTTCCTTCAGATCTGCTTCATGGGAGATATTTCCACAACAGGGCATTATAGACAAAGCAGAATACTGAATGTGAGACTGGACATTGTGATGGATTTAGAATGATTCCTTCATGAGAACAACGCATATGTCACCCTTTTTAAGACTGCACTTCAACGTACAGTGGAACCTCAGTTCAAAAACGTCTCGGTACACGTATAATTCAGTTTACGACCAAAAAGTTAGCCAAACTTTTGCCTCGGTTCACGACCACACACTCAGTATACGAACAAGCCAGTTTCCCTTTCGGTTTGTGCGCGCTGATAATTTCCGCATGTGTTGCATTGTTCTCGGTCAGATGTGCGTGCTGGCACGTGTGTGCGTGCTTTCGCTGTGAACTCTTTGTGCTCTATTTCATTTCCCTTCCGATTACTGTATTTAAGCATGTGTTCAGCCTCTCCCTGTTCATTGTTCTCAGTCAGACGTGTGTGCTTTACCTGTGCACTGTTTTTGCTCTACAGTATTTCGTGTGCTTTTGCAGTTAACCATGGCTTCTAAGCACTGTAACCTCCTCTCCACCCAGTTTCTCCTCACTTCATGCCAGAACTCGACTCATGCAAGGTTAGTTTTCTTGGTGGTTTATGGTTAGTTTTTGTATTACGGATTTTTCAAATGTCCATTTTTCGGTTCGTAGCGTGAATTGTTGCAATGTTACTTTTCTTGGTTGTTTATTAAGTTACGGATTTTTCAAATGTTCATTTTTTTCCCTGTGCTTAAAACTAATTTTTTAAAAAAGTGTTTACAGCGATCGGGTTGTAAGGCTATTAGTGTGAACTCCTGCAGTGTTACTTTCTTGGTTGCTTGTGGTTGGTTTTTAAAGTTCGGATTTGTTCTATTGTTTTTTTTCTCCTGTGCTTAAAATTCATTAAAAAAAGTGTTTACAGCGATCGGGTCGTAAGGCTATAGCGCGAACTCTTGCAGTGTTAGTTTTCTCCTTTCAAGGTTTTCTCAGTGTTATTCAATGTTTTTACATTTAGTTTACTATTACGATGTGCATTCTATGGTGTGATTAACTATATTTGTGTTTAATTATGCTTAAAAAATATATTTACATACAGTTTGTAGGGTCTGGAATGGATTAATTGTATTTACATACAATCCTATGGGAGAAATTGCTTCGGTTCACAACCAAATCGGTTTACGACCAGAGTTTTGGAACGAATTATGGTCGTGAACCGAGGTTCCATTGTATGTCAACAGATGATTATAAAGTTGTCATAAGAGCTGACAATATGCCACAGGGAGAGCATCACCGACGATTCAGTGCTCTAACACTTGAGGAGGTTGCCATTGTAATGGTAGGCAATGACTTTGGGAAGTGGGACATTATCATTGAGAAAAGGAACAGAAGTCTTCAGCATGTGGCAGACACACACACACACAAGTCGTATGATGCCCTTCAGTATCCACTAATCTTTTGGCAAGGCAAAGATGGGTATTAATTTAAAATTCCATAAACAGATCCATCACCGGGCAACTCTGTTGAGTGCAATGGACTTTTATGCTTACCGACTAAATGAATAGAGTTTCTGAAGAGAATCACATCTTGAAATGCCGGCAACTTTTCCATCAATACATATTATTGAAGCAACTATCATAACAGGTTGTGCAAGACGTGAAAATGTTTTCATACCAAGAATACCGCTGATTCCGAATGATTTACCCTTTGATTTCAAATGGCATTTGGCTTTTGCTATGTCAATTAAGAAGGCTCAAGGGCAATCACTGCAAGTTGCAGGCATCAATTTGGAAAATCCATGCTTTTCACATTGACAACTCTACATAGCATGTTCTAGAGTGGGCAATCCTCAGAATTTGTTCATTTTTGCACCACAAGGGGAAAAAATATATAGTGTATCTAAAGGGTCTGCAATAACCACTTGTATTACCTATTACAATAAAATGTGAATCAGAAAAATGTTTGTTCTATTTCTATGTTGTGTTTCTTTCGCTTGGGAAATTAATTATACATTCCCGAGCAATGCCGGGTACTCCTGCTAGTGTATGTGTGTGTGTATATATATATATATATATATATATATATACTGTATATATATATATATTTATATATATATATATACTATATATATATATATATATATATATTTATATATATATATATATACTATATATATATATATACTATATATATATATATACTATATATATATATATATATATATATATATATATATATATATATATATATATATATAATATAGTTGTCAATCATCTGGTGTGCAGTGGGAGGAAGAGAGCAGGCATTTGAACATAGCATCAGCCCCTGGAGTGGCGGGATAATTACAATCACCAGAGCCCTTAAGCTGTCCTTTATGCACATGTGTGTGGCAAAAGATTAAAAACAGGAAATACAAGCCTTTTAAATTAGAATAACAGATGATAAACCACAATAAAATAGCAGATACTACAAGAAAACCTTGAACAAATAACACAAATTGTGATATAAATCTAAATCATCCTGAGCCCCTGGACAGAGAGGTAAACTGAAGCAAGGGATCAGAATGCAGTTAAATGCATTTCTGAATAAATGTGTTTTAAGTGGTTTATATAAAAAAAAGGGTTTTGTCAGATGATATATTCCAAATATTTCTATTGTAAAAAAAAAATAGGAAATGAAAAGAAAATAAACATGTTGCACAAACTATTTATTGTAAAAGACACAGAATCTGTAACAATGTGAACTGCATGAACTATACAGTAAAAAAAAGGTATTAAAACAAGATTGACAGTAAAGAATATTCAAAGAGCTATTCTTCACAATTCCTGTGGTTCCCCATTAAGCAAAAACTAGCAAGCCTAATTAGACTTTAATGTTGCCCTTATAAACATCCATATGAACATAAAGAAAAATTATATAGACACAGCAGGACCTATCAATCTGAGCCCAACAATACAGCCTGCTTAAGAGATCTTTCACAGTTGTCACACAACTGATATTTTTGAAATTGTCTTTTCACAGAAATCGATGTGAAATATTTATTTTATGGAGCAAAACGTCTCCCATTCCATTGCTTTCTAACTTTGAAGTTATACAACATTTCAACATGCAAGGATGAAAAGATGTGAAAATAATGCTTATTGTTGCTTACTTATAACTTTATTTATGCTTAAAGTTTTCTCTTCAAAGTCTGAAGATGCAATCAAACCTAAAAATAATTTCCAAGTGCTAAAGGGGGTGGGGAAGGGTTGGGGGGTAATTTTCAAAGTTAAAGGAGGTGATTATAAATAGTTTTTGAGGCAGGAAGGGAACTGGGAAAGGTGGTTGTTGTGCACTGTTGCCAGCTGTGCCAGAAGGAAACAGAAATCCCACTCCTCACCATGCATTGTTTTTTTTGCAGCAAGTAACAAAGTTGGCTTCCTGATGCACTCTGCCGTGGTAAAAATTATAAATTAAAATTTCTAATGGTGTCTCATTTCTACCAGTATAACATGCACCACTTCCTAGGAGTTAAAATGACTTGGAGATCTAATTCGTAAGTTCACTTTTGGTTCCCACTATTAAAAAGATATGCTGTATATGTGGAAGCCAGAAAATCTGTAAGTATTCAGTTTTCACTTTGGCAATCACTTAGTTTTGCATTTTTGTTTTTAGTCCAACATAAATTTTAGCTATTTCTAAAAGAATTGTGACATTTAATTAATCATGAGATTACATCTTGCTTGAAGAAGGGGCCTGAGTTGCCTTGAAAGCTTGCATATTGTAATCATTTTAGTTAGCCAATAAAAGGTGTCATTTTGTTTTGACTTTTCTCTTAATCATGAAAGAAATTGAGAAAATACAGCAATTTCTTTGTTGACAATGGGGAAAGATTTATGATTACTTTCAATTGCAGCATTAAATCCTTTGCCAACTTAAAGGGGTTTATTTGTTATTTATACTATTTTCCCCACAGAACAAATTATAGAAGTTATCATTTTAGCAATCTTTAAGAGCAAACAAGAGTTCAATAAAATAAAATTTACTAAATATGCCATCTTTACCATATATTTAACTATAAACTTACTATAATTATATGACGAAGACTTAAAGATGGTTTACATTTAACATGATTTACATAAATAAACTCAAACTTTGTGGCATTTCAGTTTGCAAATTGTAATGTATATTTTGCTCAATAACAAAAAGCTATTTAGACTCAAGTTTTGAATCTTCTACACACATGATTAGGCATTTTTTAAGCTTTATCTTAAAACCATTCTCCATTGCTAAGGTCTAGACCATTTTTAGGTGAGCCCATACAATGGCTCCACATTGCCCTTATGGGCTGAGCCCGACCAGGTTATGTTGGTTGCTTGACCACCTTGCACTTTCTGGACAAATGCCACCCACAGGCTTGCCCCCAGGGGTGAGTCCTGGTAACCCTATCCAAGACAGGATTCACTGTTTTTTAATTTGTAGTGTCATGAGGGTCATTGTGAACTATTCTTTGTCTGACTCTTGACCAAACCTGTTTACCAAGGGGGACCCTACCAGGAGCAAAAGATTCAGATGACCTAGCTCAATGTTCATGCCTAATGTGCACAAGCTCCATCATCATGGTAAAGTGATAATCCTGAGCATAGTACAGCATGAAGTCCAGGATATTAATTTTAAATGGACCCTGTTCAAGACCTCAATTGTGATAAATTACGATATGTAAGCCTGTTGTGATTTTACAAAAAAGTTACATTTACAGGAAAGATTATTTTTTTAAAACAGAGAATATAAATAACATCAAAGTGTGGCAATGCAAAAAATATAACGTAGAAAGAAATACTGTATACAAATGGAGAGAAGCCACAGAACCATGTAAATAAAAGCGTACCTGTAGTGTGCAGTTCTTAGAGCAAAAGATGTGTAATCCCTCCTGAAAGGTGTTAAAAAGCTTGCTTCCATATTTCAGTATTAACTGTAGCAGGCAGTAGTTAAACTAGACATATCCTGATTTGGACGCCTCTAACCGTAGAGGGAAAGTATCCACAAGCTTTTCAAAAGCAGTGGGCATCTCATTATATAACAGCAAACCTAAAACAAATATTAATTTGCAGGTGAACCTCTATCCATCCATCATATCCTAGCACAGGGTCACGTGGGTCTGCTGGGCCCAATCCCAGCCAACACAGGGCGCAAGGCAGGAACAGACCCCAGGCAGGGCACCAGCCCACCGCAGGGCACATACACACACCCACACACCAAGGACAATTTTGGATCGCCAATGTACCTAACCTGCATGTATTTGGACTGTGGGAGGAAACCAGAGCACCCAGACAAAACCCACGCAGACACGGGGGAGAACATGCAAACTCCACACAGGGATATAAAATCAAATGTAGTCAAAAAACTGAACTGTTTTATTTATACAGATTTATAGCTAAAGGCATAGCCCTGAAAGACTAAGCAAAATTAAAATGAAAATTAAACGATTGCTTGGAGTTTGCAGCAATAAATTTATTAAAGTCACTAATCACCATGCCAGTGAGAGGCAATGAGTTGCATGTTGATTAGCACATGCAGGGTTAGGGTAAGAATTACACTGTACCCTGTTCGTGTGCTTGATAATGACACTATAACATAATGTCACTATTTTTTTTGCTATTCTTACTATACTCTTACTTAATATTAAAATAGACTGAAGAACCTCTCCCTGGCCTTGGTGCTTCAACTTAATTTGTGTATTTAGCCTGAAATTGTTATCAGAGGCATCCATCCATCCATTAGCCAACCTGCTATATCCTAACACAGGGTCACAGGAGCCAATCCCAGCCAACACAGGGCGCAAGGCAGGAAACAAACCCCGGGCAGGGCGCCAGACCACCGCAGGGCATGCACACACACACCAAGCACTCACTAGGGACAATTTAGGATCGCCAATCGACCTAACTTGGATGTCTTGGAGAGCGACCAAGGCAGTCATTATGAGAGCCGGAATAGAGGACTGCAACTGCTAGCATCTCCACTAATTGCAAGACCCATTGGGTGAACTGGGGAGACTGAATGGGTGAACTGGGAATGAAAGATATGCTGGCTTCAGGAATGACAAGGGAAAGATTCCATTGACTGCATGGTTTTATTCTGAGACTAGCTGTACACAGCTACGCGTTGCTGTGGCTCAGTCTGGTTAAATGGAAAAGAAAGAAAAGAGAAAGCGCACGTTTCTAATATGTTTAATTTCACAATGCTTGTGGGTATACAATATTTTTTGCTGTTCCATTGTGCGTGCAGATATAGAGATTGTCTGGTTTGCCGACTCTAGAACACGCAACATATAATTGTCCATGTGAGAAGCAATCAGTGTCTAGATCTAATCTGCACAATTCTAAATATTTGGCCCTGAGCTTTGTTGATGGTGATTGCAAATGCCAATCGAATTGGGAATTGCAATCTCTTAAACTGAAATGGCATATCCGTTGGAATCACAGGAATGCGAGGAATGAGGACATGTTCACCTTTGAAAGGTCCTGTCAAGATTGTTGGCTCTACGACGTTGCTCATTAATTTTTTTTACTGCAAGCCGCGTGCCGTTGCAAAGCTTTGGCTGGTTGATATTTCGTAATATGATAATTGCGACACCGAGTACGTGCGGTGGCATGCCTGGCAGATCGAGTGAATTCAAAAATTCTGTTGGATAATTAACCACTTCATCTGCTTCCACAACAGTGTCGATGGACTTGTGACTGCCTCGCTTTGAATGTTAGACTGAATAATATTAAGTTCGTAGACGTCTTTGTTCTTGGCCGCAAGAATAGCTCGTTCACTCAGCCAATCGTGATTCTTATAATTGGTTTGAATATTGGGAAATACTTTTTCAAACAATTCTTCTTTTGACGTCACTAAATTGCAGAACTTGAGGCAATGAAATTCGTCCTGTGGTCAGATCAACCGGCACCTTTCTGTTCCCAATTTCCAGCAATTGATGTGAAAATATCCCAGCTGATCGAGCGTTTTGTAGCTGGACATGCATATTTGTAGTTAATTTTGACGTATTAACGTGGCGCCACAAAGTAGAGCATTTCTGGCAAGTATTTATTTTGTCCGCTGGTGTCGATCGAGGAATTACAGGTAATGTTTGCCTGAAATCTCCTGCAAGCAATATAAATGCGTTCCCAAATGAGGTAATGTTTCCATGCAAATCTTGCAATGTTGGATACTAATGCTCGAGGATATCGCTTAGAGCATTTTCTGTCTATCATGCATGGTGATTTTGGATTCAGTGTACCGCAAGGTCCATGTATCATATTTTTCGTCACAACTTCATGCAAATCCTTATCGACGTCGGCATCGGGTATTTCAGCGTATATCACATCGTCGATTTTGTTATAGAGCCAGATTAGTATATGTGCGTGTGGCAATCCTCTCTTTTGCCATTCCACTGAGTACATTCAGCAGCTCACGGACCCAAACACTTGGGTTTCAGCTTCCGTCTGAAAAAAACGTGCTCTGATGTCTATCCACCGGCGATTGCCCAGGAAGGAAAAGTTGTTGTATATTGTCCCAAGCTGGATTGCATGTGAATGTAATGAATAGGTCTGGACGCCCGTAGTGACGAACATAGGCAATTACATCTTGAGCATACTCATGCATATGACGTGGACTGCCTGTATATGAAGATGGCAAAATCATTAGTCTTCCAACGTTAGTTGTATTACCGTCATTTACAACTACATCTCGCAAATGAACGTATTCTTCAGAGCCAAGCCAGCAAGCAGAGTTTTTAATGGCTCTGACGGTTCTCCAAGTTGAGGCAGTTTAATTTTTCCGGAGGCGCAACACATTCCTTTCATTTCTCCATTAAATTTCAGAGCCTTGCAATAACGACACACTTCATTCATCGTGCCAATGAGTACATGCCGGTGTTCTAACAAAACATCCTACCCATCGAATTGATCTACTCACTGATACTATGCATGCACAGACCAAAATTACGCAACTTAGCCTTACTACATTAATGCATTTATTACAGTTTACTGCATAGGTATTTACTGTCAATATTTTATAAGTTGTATATTTTGCATGTGCGACATTTAATCTTGTACAGGCCATTCTATCCATGCACGAGTAATAACCGTCTTGTGAAATCTTTGCATCAGGCTGTGTCTCTTTCGGGCATTAAATGATGCATATAGAATAAATTGAGAAATGTTAACATTTCCATAAATTTGATAGACGACTTCTAAATACAACATGTTAAATGATGACATGGTATAACGTTATAAGTTTAATGTTACGACTTTCAATAAACTACAGTAGGATACTTCGACAAAGTAGGATAAATCGGCCTAAAGCTTTAATCTTCAGCTGGGTTGTACCGGAATGCAAGGCGATTGTAATTGCGTGATTGCTGAGCACGAAGTCGTGTTTGACGCTGATCTGCTGTTTCTCGTGGACGTCTTTCAGCCACTCTCAGCCTGCCACGTTCATTCTGTTGAGAATGAAGCAGATCTGAAGCTGCAGAACGCGATCGCCGTGCTTGCAACCGTGCATCCTCAAGTCTGGCTGCACGTCGTTCTGCTGCTTCCTCGGCATGTATTTGAGCCATTCTTTTTCTGTTTCGCTCGTTCGCTGATGCCTGTTCTTTCTCAGTTTGATTTGCAATTACTTGTCGCAATGCTTCCGCTCCGCAAGTACGACAACCTAAGTTTGATCTTCTGCGAGGCATTATTTAGTACTAGCCATGTGCGCCCAACTACGTTGCGCGTGTTAAAGTTGTCTGTGAAGGGCTCCCTGTTTAAACGCAGCTGCCACTCGTGAACTGCGCCCTTCATCACATACAAAGAAAACCCTTGGACATTGATTCGATAGGAACGACCTACTCGGAATCACTGTCCGAATAGTAATTATGTGGTGGTGTAGGAGCATTTCTGCTTCTGTCCATTCACAGTCCATCTTGTTTTCACGACGCTATCGTTTCTTCTCACGATGTCTTCTCAACCTTTCTCCAATCTCGTAGGTTGCTTTGTGGCAATCCAAAGAGTAAGGTAATATACACGGAGCAATGGTTATGAAAGAACACATAGGTATCCAGTCTCTTTAAAGCATAAATAGGGATCACTTCACTGACATGTGAGCAAGCCACGGTACAACTGTGAGACGCGCAGCACTCGCCAGCTACAACGTAACAATAATAATTTCCGGAACGTGCTGTTACGTTGTCATTCATTTTACCCACTGTCTTTCTTTCATGCATATGTTACGTAGGCACGTACCTTTTATCTTCGGCAATCTCATTCTCTAACCAGGCTTCAGGAGCTAACCAGCGTAACACTGTCCACCACCCCTTTCGTTATTCCGGCACATTGTTGACATCCGTGAGTAACAACAACGTACTAAACTGGAAGATGGTCTATGCATGCGTAGAATTCATGGACAAACAAAGATCAAGATCTAAATGAAGATCTCTTTAGTTAATTTAAAGCACAACAATTTGTTTAGTTTGAATGTCTGTGTTTTGAGGTGTGACTGGAGTACTACAGTCTTCAGTAGTATAAGCCTGGAGGAGATTCTTAATGCAATGCCTATGTTTTAGCTGTCTCTCTACTGCTATCTAGTGCTTCTTCTTCTAATTCATTCGCGGACAAACAAAGATCAAGATCCAAATGAAGATTATATATAGAGATAGCCTGTGTTGCTTTTACATCCAACAGATGGCATGAAAAGCATGTTTTTACCTGTCACAGATGTTTTTCAAAAAAAGCATGTTTTTACCTGTCACAGGTGTGACATCTATATAATAGTAGGTATATAAAAACACACGCGTATTCAAATTGCAACGTTGTGTCAAAATTTCAAAGCAATCGGTGAAGAACTTTCGGAGATTTAAGATTTTGAACAAACGAACATTTACATTTTATATAGATTATTTATGGGATTTTAACTCACAGATGATTTATTGATTTTATTGGATTTTTTATTTAATTACTTAATGGATGGAACACTGCACTTTTTGCACCAACCCCTTGCTAAATGTTTGTGCCCTCATTTGTCTGGCTCATCTCAGTTCATGACTATCAACTGTTACGGGTTCAAGAAGCCATCACAAATATTTTAAGATACATTAGAAATGTGGGTAATTGAAGACTTTATATGTAGTAAAAACACTTTTTAAAATTGTCTTTTGCGTTTAATGTGAGGTAATGTGACAGTTTTGTAGTATCAGATTTAATATAGTTAAACTAACAACATCATTAGCAACATTTCATTCTGATCATACTATATATGCAAAACATGTCTCATTGGATTATATTTTTGATATAGGCTAGGTTCCTAAAAGTATCTGTATATTTTTCCTAATTTATAGAAGAAGAATTCCATCGCCACTAATTCTGACTACAGAGAACGATGTGGAATCGTTTCTCAGTGGAGAAATTCGTCAATCATTTGCAGCTTACAGCTCATTAGCAGTCTTGGGTTTGTTCAATTCCAGTGAAAAACAAGGTACTGTATATGTCTCTTATTTAGGCTCCTGTTTCAGATTACTGTATTAAAGTGTCTACAGCCATTCCTTTAAAAGCATGTTGTTAATAATATGTATAGCACAGAAAATGTTTTTTACAGTATGGAAAGTTCTGTTTGATGGTTTAAAACAAGTTGTTTCACTAGAGCTCAGCTGGCTCACATATTTTTAAACCATACTATGCCTTCTAAGCTGTTTGCGACAGACACATTTTTAGTTGATTTACCCCTGTGCTCCACAGTTTAAAATTACAAAAAAAAAAACACTTCAGACATTATAGAAGGCATGCTCCGTTGGATTTAAATTGTGCGACTGGCTTGGACATTCAAAAATTTTACTTTTTTTTTTTTTCTTTTGCTTTAATAAACAAAAGTAGGTCTGGGATCATTATCTTGTTGTAGGATGAAGTGCCTTCTAGTGAGTTTGGAAGCATTTACTGGAACTTAAAAGGTTTCTATAAACCACAGAATTCATTGTGCAATTGCTATCAGCAGTTACATTATTAATGAATATAAGTGTGCTGGTACCTGTGACATGCCTGAGCCATGCCCCACCACCATGTTTAACAGATTATGTACTATATGCTTTGGATCTTGGGCAATTCCTTTTTACCTTCATACTTTGCTCCTGCCATCACTCTGATACAGGTTTATCTTTGTCTTGTCTGTCCACATGACCTTTCCCAGAATTCTGTAGGCTCTCAAGTTCTTTTTTGCAAACTGTAATTTGGGGCCTCATGTGTAAGTGGTGCATTTGTTCAAAAATGTAGTGTACACCCATTTCCACATACACTTTAAGATGTATAAAATCTAAACTTTGCATAAATATAGTTTATATATATATATATATAGTATAGTTTTCTGTTTAGTTTTGCAAACTGGCGACACCCAGTATCAAAGCAGTGCCAGTGTTTCTGTGTCATTTCCCTTCTTTTTTATATTTGCATCTATGAAGCGGGATTTATCAAATACACAGAAATTAATTAGATATCATTTACAAATTTAATTTGCTTGATTATAATCATTTTATAATAATATAATGGTACACAGAATGACCAAACCATTCCAAAAACCATAGCTGCTTTAGTGCTGTTAGAAGACATCACAAATGGATGAATTAGAAGAGATACACTATGATGAAACTTACCGTGGCCCACCAAGTGATTAGCCAAATCGGAAAGCATTAAAACTTTGTTTGAATGTATTTAGCAGAATATAAAAACAGGTAATCAGATGCAGCATTTATTTTTTAACCAGTTCATTTAATTTGTGGTCAATATCATATAGTACAACCCTTATATTCCTTAGTTCATTGGCCACATCTTTTACAGCATTCACTGTTGCGCTTTCTGACTCCAGAACAGCATCCGTCAGTGCATAACCAGATGTTCGCCCAGCAGTTCCAAGTCAGAGGTGTCTGCGTGTGTGTGTGCAGCCAGCGCATGAAGATGTTGCTTAATCGGCATGGGGGTCAGCTTTTGTAATATTGTCTGAAACCGAATAAACAGGCTGCAACTCTTTGATATCTGACCACTTTTTTATTTTGGGCAGTGTGTGACTTTCTGGACTTGAACTTTCAAGTGTCTCCGCCATTCTGTATTTTGTTGCTTATACGACTGCTTAAACCAACAAATAGTATGTTTTTCCATGCCTCCACTTCGCATTTACTGAAATGTTTCTTTTTCCACATGCTTTTCCTATTTTCTTTTAACAAAACACTGAGGGGAAGGGGCTATTTATATTGATTTGCATATTCAAATATGCAAAATTCTGAAAGAAGACGAGGTGGGGCTGTAGGCGCTTGCAAATGCATTTAATTTCACGCACATTACGATTTATGAAGGTTAAGCGCCTGGAACTTGCCGTATGCAGTTTTATACATCTGGATGTTATTGTGTATATGTACATTTCAAGTTTTGTCTGTATGCTATGTTTTAGTGTGAATTCTACACATGGCTTCATACATGAGGCCTCTGGTCATCCTGTTTTTGAGGCTAACTAGTGGTTTGCATCTTGCAGTATGGCCTCTGTATTTCTGTTCTGGTCTTCTGAAGATCCAGTAGATGTCTCTGACACATATGCATCTGCTTCCTAAAGACTGTTTCTGATCAGTCGGACAGGAGTTTGGGGCTTTTTTCTTTCTTTTCTTCCTTGGCCTACCAGTCCCTTTGCATTTATTGAGCTCACCAGTGAGTTTTTTCTTCTAAATAATATTACAGACAGTAGATTTAAGTAATTCTAAGGTTTTACCAATGTCTTTATTCTTGTTTTGACTTTATTCTATGGTTTTATTCTTGTTTATTAATATCATAATGGTTTCTTTGACTTTCATTGGTTCAGCTGTTGTCCTCAAGAACAATGACAATTAAAGACTACAAAGGGTAGAAGCAACTCAAAATTAAAGAAATGCATGCAAGTTAAGTTAAAATACAGTTAAAATCTACAATATTATGTTGCTCTGAAATGTGGGGACCATATACAAAAAGTGTCCTTTCTACACAATATGACCAAAATGTATGTAAAAAGACTTGGATTAAACTCTGCATTGTACACTTTAATCACATCTGTTTGATTTGTAATTTTAAACTGTGGAGCAGAGGGGTAAATCAAGGAAAATGGGTCTTTGTCCAAAACATTATAGAGGGCACTATATATAAATAGAAAAGGTAGATAGACAGTTAGGTTTATACAGGGCATCCAGAAACTAGATAAATATCAATAAAATTTTTATTTGTTTTGTTTTTTACAATTTTATAAAATGTTTACTAAACTCACTTTTTCATTCTTAATTGTTTTCATAAAATTTTAATTTTTTCTGTTCCATTGTTTTTTGTAAATTGTACATTTAGAAGTCTCCCAAGTATAATTAAATTATGGTCATTGAGTTTCATATATAGTTTATAACAATGAAGAAAATGATATTAAATAAATTAATAACGCAGTCTGCATTTACTAAAATTCAAATTTTTGGTGTGTAAACAGATATTTTTTGTGGTTGATTTCTGCTCACTGTAATGTTCTGGTTGCAAAAAATAAACCCTTCCTTAGCAACCATAGGCCCTCAGCAGCCAGCCTTAAAATAAAAAATGCAACCCATGTTTGCATGCATTTGAATTTTCACCTAAAGATTAGCTCTGAAATTCAAGTGCTTGTACTCCAGTCCAAAGGCAGGCTTCTCAGAACTTGCAACTTTAAAATTCCAAAACCAGCACACTTTTGCTTATACTGTACATTCTAAAAAATAAAGCGAGTAACTCTGTGTGACCTTTTACTTTTGGGGAAATTGCTAGTACTCTGTGTGTTACATCTAGCTGTATTGTCAGAATCTTAAAATAACATATTTCTGAAAGTTTTACTTCAATAAACACATACTTAAATTGTATAATTTGAATGAGTGTCCTAAAAACCTTGCAGGAATTAAATAGGATCAAATGTCATGCTAGGTGCAAATGTCTGTTGCATGACTGGCAGAATAAAGTTGAATTCTGTTTCCCAGGTGGTTGATAAAAATGTTTAGATGATACAGTATGTATTTGTTCAACATCTCTGCCTCTTGAAGACTGCTTCTGATCTTTTGAACAGGCTTTTGGGGCTTTTTTTTACTATAGTGAGGATACGTCTGTCATGAGCAGTGGATGTCTTCCATGGCCTACCAGTCCCTTTGAGTTCACCAGACGGTTGATTTTGGCAATCCTATGGTTTTGCAGATGTCTCTAATGGTTTTATTTTTGTTTTTCAACCTCATAAGGCTTCTTTGATTTTCATTGGCACAGCTCTTGTTGAACAATGGTAACTACAGACTCCAAAGGTACTCTGTAGGTAGACTCAAGCCTAGGTACTGTATGCCTGTTATAATTAAGCAATGAATTAAACCTGAGTAATCACAACCACCTGTGATGCCAATTGTTCCAAACAATATGTTGCTCTGAAATAGAGGGATGATGTGTAAAGTGTCATTTCTAAATGAAATGACCTAAATTAAAGTAAATGCCCTTAAATTAAAATCTGCAGTGCACAATTTAATCACATCTGAATTGTTTGATTTGTAATTTTAAACTGTGGGGCAGAGGGGTGAATCAAGGAAAAATGTGTATTTGTCTCAAACATTATGGATGGCACTGTATATCTGGTATTGTCATAAATGGTACAGTTCAGCTTTATCTTACTAACAGATGATAGGCAATTCTAGTTCTGTATAGTTTTGATAAATACTGGTTCCATTCTGCCTACGTAATTCACAGTGTTTCATTTATATGCATCCCTCCTCTATGTCATAGTAAAATGTTTATGTATTATTTTGTATTAACTGATTTATAAAGATTAGCAAACATGAAAAAAGACATGTCCTATATGTTACCCGTTATTTTTCCACCCTGGTGAAACAGTGTCCTAAAAAAGCTTTTTATAAGATTACATTATTTTCAAATAAGCAAAATATAATTTCCTATTTAATTTTGGTTTTCTTAAAAAGAAAAAATGAGAGGATCCAGTCTTTTTGACATTTTATTTAGGAGAATTATTCTTTGAAAACATTTGTTAAGTCAAGTTTACGGATGCAAAATTCCTTTCTTAGCATTTCTGCATGCTTTGCTTAACCTTTTGACAAATCACAGTTCTCCGGAAAGCTGGAATCTGTTAACACTAGAATCCCTGACGCCTAAAAGAAACATTGTAATCCTAGGCCACCTTAAATTCCTTTTCACCTTTTGCATCAAAATGGATACGGTCCTGAAAATGGATGCTCAAGTCAATAGCACAGTAAAATCCTGCTTTTTTCATCTTAGTTGAATCGCCAAACTCAAGCCTCTTCTGTCTAACCACCTCCTGGAATAAGTAATTCATGCATTCATTACATCCCGGCTCGACTACTCAAATTCCTGCCTATATGGTATTAGTAAGGCCACTCTTTCTAGACTCCAACTGGCTCAAAATGCGGCTGCAAGGCTTCTAACTGAAAGCACCAGAAGCCAACACATTACGCCAATTTTAAAAACCCTACACTGGCTGCCGATTAGATTCAGAATTGATTTTAAGATACTCCTCTTAACCTATAAGGCACTAAACGGTCTAGCCCCCGCATATTTGAGTGTCTTGCTCCATCCTCACAATCCTCTTCGTGTTCTTAGATCCGCAGATCAGTTGCTCCTAACTGTTCCCAAGGCACGCTTTTAAAGCTCGTGGTGAAAGGGCTTTTTCCGTCTGTGCTCCCAGGCTCTGGAACTCCCTACCTTTAGTGGTTAGAAAAGCCACCTCAGTCGCCTCATTTAAATCACGCCTAAAAACACACTTCTTCACATTGGCTTTTACTTCTTAACCTGTCTCATTTCCACTTGTTTCTTCCTATTTCCCTATTTTATTGGGTCCTCTGGCCTGTTTTTAGTATCTCTGTTTTAATTTCTCTCTTAATTTTTGTGTTTAATATTTTGTTTTTAGTCTTGCTTCTTTTTAACTGTACAGCGCTTCGGTCAGTTGTAATGCTGTGTTTTAAGCTCAACAAATAAAAATGGTATGGTATGGTATGCACCTCCTCATCAACGCCTTTGTTTTGCAACTTTTTTTTATGTTTGGCAAAGAAGAGAATACATCCTTATTCAGTTGAGTAGTATTAGGCATGCACATTCTGTCAAACTGTCAATCAAAATGAATAATGACCGTAAGCCCTGCCCCTATGATGTAATAATGGAAGTCCCGGCCCCGGCCACACCCCCTGGCAACGGATTGGTGAAGGACACCCTGTCTCTGCCCAGACTCCGCCTTGAACCAACCCCCTTGCACCTGATTGGTTAAGGAAACTGTCAAGGGGATTTTGATGGATGTCTGCCCCCTTCCTTCAACCCGCCCCCTGCACCTGATTGATCAAGGAAAATGTCAAGAGCAGTATGATGGATGTCTGCCCCCTCTTTGAACTCGCCACCAACCCCCACTCACCTTCAGAGCGCAGACACGGGGGCTCGTCTCCCCCCTCCCCATAACTCCCGTGTGCCGAGCACTCGCTGGCCTTTTCGAGCACCCATCCCCCACAGCTTCTCACTTCAGCTGTAATCTCCCACGCCGCTGAGGAAATTGTTTTAGGTCCTATGAAGCACCTGGAGGTCATTTTTAATCTCTTTTAAGGGAGTGTAAGGCTGTGCAGCTCAAGGTCTGCCACCAACAATATTCGGATCTAAACTCTGTAAATACACTTATGCATTTAAACGTTTTTTCACAGTTTTGTATGTGCATGTGAAAGCACTCACTGTTACACTAGCACAAAATTTTTATATTTTCTGTCCACTCAAAAAACTAAAATTATTTCTATTAACACAGGTGATAATTAGAAATCATTTTACTATCTTTCATTAAAAAGTTGAAAAATACAGAAAAGCCCAATTATGATTTTTGTTTTGTCATGGGAGGGTCCTATACTCTTACTTATGTAGACCTTAAAACATATTTTTACCAAAATAGTTCATCATTTCTCAATTCCTGTGACTTCAGGTAATTAGACAGAGCTCCATAACAGGCAAGAGAAGATTATAGGTCAAATACACAGTGCCATAAAAGCAAAATAAAGTGTGAACACCGCACAACCTGGTATGGCTAGAGGGTTTCGTTTTTTCCAGGTAACCCATTTTTGCGTTGCTTGAGGTATCAGCAAGTCAAGATCTTTCCTTTAGTCTTTTTTGATCAGTTTTTATACTGATTTTACAAAGGTAATCTAGGTACGATGTGGTCATCCTGTCTCCAAGACAACTTTTCCTTTATCACATTTAAATTTCTTGTCTCTGAAAATGTATTCATAGCTCATAAGTGTCTGCTCTTAGAGCCAGAAGGTTAAAGCGAGGTGTGCTGGTTTAACTAGGGGCAAGGGATGTAAGAAGCGCTCTTCTGTACATCCGAAGTTCATCAAACTAAAATCATGTTTTTAAAATCAGCAGCTTTAGCTTATGCTAGTGACCTCATAAATGGGAGCCAGCAGCTCAGCGTGCTTGTATAGCTCACAAAATAGCAGAGCTAATTACTCTTTCTGCTTAAACTAATGATCAAATATTCAGGTAATTCTTAATTAAACACTAAAGCATTAGTGAACAAAAATACATGTTCAGTAGCCAAGTAAAATGACTGGTTGTTTTAACATGAAAATAAAGCATCTAAAAGCATCTTTGTAAAGGTCCAATTTTAAAACATCATAAGAAAAATCCTTGTTTCTAAAAGAGTTCTGCCCATTTTTCCAACAGTTTTCTTGACTGATCTTTGGACTCATCAGTGCCTTTCTGATCACATCCACCCCAAACATAGTATATAACTTAATTTCTGTACTCATTTTAAATGATAATCGCCAGTATAAAGTCCCTGAAGGAACTGGAGACATCAGATATCTTCTATCATATATCTTTTCTTGCCAGCCCAAGTAATTCAGATTCTGCTTACAACACAAATGTACGATTATTTTTTCTCAAATGGCCAAATCTTTGGCCTGCTAATCATGAAAAAATCAGATTTCATTCTCATTACACTTTATTTGCATATTTTATTATACCTACTTAACTTTTATCAACATTTATCTATCTCTATATTTATTTTTCTAGTATCAGAATGTAGTTTAAGTTAATTTGTTTTGGGTTCAATAGATGTATTTTTCATATTTTCAATTCTTGTTTTCTTCTTTTCACATCTTCGAGCCCCCTTTTTGTTACTTCGCGCCCCCTAGCGGGGTCAGCCCAAAGTTTGAGAACCACTGTTGTAGGGTTTTTTTTGTAAAACACTCTGCGGCATTTCAAGCTAAATTAGATTCCCTTGGTTATTCAGCTGTCCATCGGTGTTCCATTTGTGTTATAAGTTGTATTTAGTCTCTCTTTATTTACTAAACATTTTATATGTTGAATAGAAAACAGTTATCTTGTTCAGGCTTTAATTAAAAATAGCATTTTCATCAAAAGGTTATAAACACTTTGGTACTCAGGGGGCTTTGTATAACACAACGTTTTAGAAATTCTGTTAATGCTTGGTAATAGCCTTCCATTTTACATCAGTTATGAACCCCTGAAAATAAGAATGGTTATAGTATGTTATAGGAGCCTATTCACTACAGGGCTGATGATTAGACTTAAAATTTAGTATCTCTTTATTTACTAAACATTTTATTTGATGATTAGAAAACAGTTATCTTGTTCAGGTTTTAATTTAAAACAGCATTTTCATCAACAGGTTATAAACACTTTGGTACTCAGGGTGCTTTGTATAATACAAAGTTTTAGAAAGACTCTTAACGCTTGGTAATAGCCTTCCGTTTTACATCAGTTATGAGCCCCTGAAAAATAAGAACGGTTATAGTAGGTTATAGGAGCCTCTACACTACAGGGCTGATGATGATTAGGCTTATTTTGGACACGTTAGGCAAATCAGGATGGAAAATGTTTTAATGAATAGTTACATCATAACTATTATATGCTTAAGCACATGGCTTAAAATTTTACTAAAACTGTGAGGTTTTATTCTTTCTTTTAGGTAGCCCAGGGTACATAGGACAGCTATCTTTGAAAACTGCTTTTCCCCTCTGTTTGTGAAAAAGCACCCTTTGTTTTGTTTTGTATGTTTCAACTGTGATTCCAATAGTTAACAAGTGTCTGCAATCTTCTTGAATACACAAGATTCTTGAATACTAGTCAGGGGCTGAGTTAAGCTAGATATTATTATTCCAAAATGAAACATTGACTCGCCCATATCACAAAGATAAGATAGTAAAAACTAAAATTTACAAATACTAAGTCACGGAGGAGATTAAAAACATATTAAGACCGGATCAACAAGGGATCACCCCAAGCTCACCGCACGCTATTACAGAACCTAAGTGTTCTGCGGTATATTATCAGGTCATCTATTTAGGCAGTTCCACGGGATTGCAGAGTTGGGGAAAAACATTTTTAACATCTGCTAGTATGAGGCTAATTAACATTAGCCGGTTATTATTAGAACCTTATCTGGAACTAAAAGTGAGGCTTGTGTTCCTCCTGATTCAGGAAGAACATTAAATATTGGAGTTTAGAATATGAACTACACTGGTAGTCTTGATGGTAAGGACATTTGTGCCAAAATAATTAAATAAAGTTAATTATGAAGTAAATAACCACATGAAACAGTGGAGTTATAAAAGAGTTATTAGAATTTGAAAAACTGTTGTGATGTATACAAAACATTGATAGGTGACAAAACCAGCATGAAAAGAAACCTTTTGAAATAAATAAGCTTTTTTGACATGTGCAGTCTGGAATAGTCTGAATATGTCTTAAAGAGTTCATTTTTAAATAAAACTTAATTAAAAATATTACATATTAAACCTGAATAAAACACAGAAGTATCATTTAATGATATCAATTAGGGTTAAGTATTATCAAGCACCGGGATCTAGTTATAAGGTTTATTTAATTTAGTTATAAACAAAATGATTAGTGGCATTTTGCTTTGAAATTAACAATAGTTTGATAGAGCTTCAAAAATTAGAATACAAGACAAACCTCTACACTTTATAACACATGTTGCTGTTTCAATAGGAGTATCTCGGATCTCTGCTTTATTTTAACCTTTTGACAAGAAGCCCCTGGTCAGGGAAAGATACTACATATATTGAAAATGAGCAGTGCCGACATGCTAACTAAATAGATATAATCTAAGATATTTTAGAATATGGACCTGGGCGCTTGCCCCATGATTCTGAAAAACTAAAGGGTCTTCACTTAATTGTCAAACTTCCCGCGGGTGCTATGGATCTTGTAATGGAGAGTGCAAAAGATTCTATAATCTTTACTCTGTTATTGTCCATATGACGGAGAACTAGCGCCTATGTCCGAAATGTTAACCAGTCATAGGACATAATGTTCAAAGCTCACCTACAGTTTTTCAAAAGAGATAGGACGAGTGCGGCGTGTGTTCTGTATTCTCTTTTCTGTATTAACTATTCACAGTGACCATGCTCCCGAGACCTTAGGTTTTTTATGCCGAAGTACCTTTCACAGACCCGAATAAGAGACATCCATCAAACTGCCCTTGACAGTTTTCTTAACCAATCAGGCCGCTTGGGGAGGCAAAGACTCTTTGAAAAGAGACTCCCACCCCACTGGCCAGGATTTGTCAGGCTACAAAAAACTTTTTCAGCAACCCTTCACCCTCGATGGTGAAAGAAAATAGGGGTAAGGTTTTAAAAATCAAATGGTCCTTTATTGGTCATTTTCAAAAACAATATTAAAATTCAAAGAGGTTTTACCAACCACTTTAAAACATTACAACTAAACAGCGTGATTAAAAACCGACAAAAACATGTGATCTCACTGGTACATTCAGTTCAGACACTTCATCTGATTTTCCAGGTTGTGTACCCCTAAAGGTCCATCAGAACTATCAGGTCCAGAAAATGTCGTTTAGAGAAAGCCTTGGCTATTTCACGTATTTTTGAGTAAGAGTCAGAATCCATGTTATGAAAGGTTTGGACAATCGACTCCTGAATAGAATTTTCATTTTTCAGGTTGTCGACAACATTTTGTACAAAGGCGTGCATCTTGTGAAAAGGCAGAAAGATGTTGAAGCAGCCCAGAGTCTTTATAACCCAGCTCCTGAGCCTAGGATTGTGGAAAACAGACAGCTGCTGCTGCTGAGCCGGTCAGTCTCAAACAGACCCATGGGCTGTGTCTGGCTGGGTCGTTCTGTTCAACATCCCTGCCGGTACTTTTTAGGTGCCGATCCGTTATTATATCCGGCAGAGCCGTCATCCAACTCTTGCCCAGCTTCAGAACCTTTCGAAATGTTTCACCCAGGGTCCGTCAGTTTGTTTAAGGGCCATGCCCGCATAATCTGCATCCTTGGGTGATATGTTCCAAACGGCCTGAGCCTATACCAGGTCGTCCACGACCTCTTCTTGTTTTGCACGGCCTGAATGGCTATCTCCTCAGACCCTGCTAGGAACCCGGAAACCTCATCAGCAGGTACAAAAATGTCAGGTACTGCACAGTTCTCCAGGAAACTATCCGACAAATATATATCACCAGGGGCAGGTACCTGAGGCTCAGGTCAGTTAAAGGCATAAGAAGGTCCGGCCGAGAAGGCTTGTCTGGAGGCTAGCTGTTAGGCGTAGAGTACTCGGAGTCGGGCATGAAAGCCTCAGGTCTAAACAGGCCATCGTAGGGGACCGTCTGGTCTGTAGACCATCATGGCTGATCAGGAACATAGCCAGAGAGATGCTGATTGTTAACCGGTCAAAACACATCTCTGAAAAAGTTTTTTATAGCCTGGCAAATCCTGGCCAGTGGGGTGGGAGTCTCTTTTGAAAGAGTCTTTGCCTCCCCAAACGGCCTGATTGGTTAAGGATACTGTCAAGGGCAGTTTGATGGATGTCTCTTATTCGGGTCTGTGAAAGATGCTTCAGCATAAAAAACCTCAGGTCTCGGGAGCATGGTCACTATGAATAGTTAATACAGAAAAGAGAATACAGAACACACGCCGCACTCATCCCATCTCTTTTGAAAAACCGTAGGTGAGCTCATGTTCTATGACTGGTTAACACTGCGGACACAGGCGCTAGATCTTCGTCATATGGACCATTACAGAGTAAAGATTATAGATTCTTTTGCACTCTCCATTACATCCATAGCACCAATGGGAAGTTTGACAATCAAGTGAAGACCCTTTAGTTTGTCAGGATCATCGGGGAAGCACCCAGGTCCTTATTCCAAAATATCTTAGATTATATCTATTTAGTTAGCATGTCGGCACTGCTCATTTTCAATATATGACCGGGGGCTTCTTGTCAAAAGGTTAAAATAAAGCAGAGATCCGACATACTCCTATTGAAACAGCAACATTTGTTATATAGTGTAGAGGTCTGTCTTGTATTCTAATTTTTGAAGTTCTATCAAACTATTGTTAATTTCAAAGCAAAATGCCATCAATCATTTTGTTTATAACTAAATTAAATAAACCTTATCAATAGATCCCGAAGCTTGATAATACTTAACCCTAATTGATATCATTAAATGATACTTCTGTGTTTTATTCAGGTTTAATCTATACTAATAAAAGGCAAAGCCCTCACTCACTCACTCACTCACTCACTCATCACTAATTCTCCAACTTCCCGTGTGGGTGGAAGGCTGAAATTTGGCAGGTTCATTCCTTACAGCTTCCTTACAAAAGTTGGGCAGGTTTTATATCGAAATTCTACACGTAATGGTCATACCTGGAAGCAGTTTTTCTCCATTTACTGTAATGGAGATGAGCTTCAACGCCGGGGCGGAGTTTCGTGTGACATCATCACGCCTCCCACGTAATCACGCAGTACATAGAAAACCAGGAAGACCTAAAAAAAGCGCTGAAGAAAACATGCATTATATAATTGAGAAGGCAGCGAAACAATAAGAAGCGAGTGAGTGACATATACAACCATATTCATGACTTCTGCTACTTCGGAAACAAAGCACGATGTAAACCTACACTTTAAATTAAGTTCATAGACAGGCTGTCGCTGGCGTTTGTAATTTAGTGCCTGCCCATATAAGGCCGTCCGTCAGCGGCAATCCAATAGCAAACTCCCACTAAATATTCACGGGTTAAGGACTGTGCTTATGCAGAGGAAGATGAGATGGTCAGGGTGGTGTTTGGTACAAACTCAGCGAAACTGCGAGAGAAAGTTTTAAGTGCCAGGACTAAGGTAACATTAAATACAGCCATGGACATAGCACGAGATGGCACCAGCACAGCTGGGAAACTTCGATGCATGTACACCGGCGGCTCACGTGAACTGGCGCAGTGCACAGATAAAAGCAACAGTTCCAAAGAGAGCTGAACAAAACCGAATTACACAATTGAAAAGGCAGCAAAAATATGAAGGCGTTGATACATACAAGCATATTCATAAATCCAAAACAAAGCACACGTTGGAAAAAGTCAATGTCCCGCTAAAGGAAGACAGTGTAAAAAACCGTGCATGCAGTGTGTCAGGTCTCAGATAAAGAAGAAGACGAGCTGTTTATTGATGCAGTAAGAAACGAATCGATGAATGAAACCTGTCATCTTTACAGCGATTGACAAACACGGAATGTAACTTGAACACAACACATCCTACAAATACGAACCTGATTGAAAGAAATAATGATAATCAAATCCTTGATGACAGCAACACTCAGTAACACTCACAAAACAAATACTGTATATTGACAGTCATGTTACGTTATTTTTAAAATGTTCCCTTTTCTTTTTCATAGCTTTTTTAACACACTACTTCTCGCTGATACGCGGGTATATATATATATATATATATATATATATATAACCCGATCTACATACTCGAATAATGGATACTTTATTCGCCATCAATGATTGTTTTGGTAAAGCCATACTCAGTGTATTCATTAGATGAACGGTAAAAAGTAAGAGCGAGGGAAGGATGACTTATTGAGGCATGCAGGCTGTAGTGCTTGCGTCAACTCTATCTGAATTGCGATCACATTTGAAAAATATATCTTTTCAAGTTCTATTTAGTCCATATGTGTCAAACTCAAGGGCGGGCCACATCCGCCCGCGTAATTATATCCGCCCGCGAGATCATTTTATATACTGTATTATTGTTATTAAAGCCCGGGTATATGAAGCGCTGGTAACACAATAAACTACAGATCCCATAATGCAGCGCTTCAGCTGCCTTGCCTAACACTTACCGAGTTAATCAAGTTATTGCGAAGCTAGCTCACACGATGCTGAAGAGAAAAGTTGATTCTGAAAATAGAGCCTTTAAAAACCGATGGGAGGCTGAGTATATGTTTACTGAACCCGTGTGTCTCATTTGTGGAGCTAATGTGGCTGTAATTACAGAATTTAATCTAAGACGGCACTATGAGACAAAACATCAGGTTAACCTGAATGCAATGCAGAAGATACAGAAAGCAGAAGAATTAAATAAGAATCTGACACTTCAGCGGACGTTTTAACCCGTGCACAATCACAAAGTGATTTCAAGTGAAGCTGCTTTTATGGGAGACACAAATGCACCAGTGCACCTTGCCTCACTTTCCCTGTTGCCAAGTAATGTTAAACCAAGTCGTCACTACGGTGTTCCCAAACACGCACTTTGCTGATAAACTGAGCGCACTGAGTTTGCACGGCGCTTTGGTGACTTTGAAGAACAAAAAAAGTCCGTCTACATGCGGCTCGAACCTTGTGCATGTTTGGTAGCACATATCTGTGTGAGAAGCTCTTCTCAGTGATAAAGACTAACAAAACAGCACACAGGAGTCGCCTCACTGATGAGCACCTGCAATCCATCCTGAGAATCTCCACAACACAGAACCTCACACCAAACATAAACGAACCTGTGGCCAAAAAGATGCCAGGCGTCCAGCTCTAAAATGACATATGAGCAAAGACAACTGAATGATTTGATTTGTTATTGCTGAAAAGAACACATTTTATTTATATTTCCAGGTTTTGTTATGCAGCATGTTCATATTTGAATTTGTATCATTTTGACAGGATATATTTTTATGGAGAGCAAAATCTTTTGGGATATTTAAAATCTAAGTTTATTTTTATATAAAATTACATAAGAGTAAAGAAATGTGAATGTTTGTTCTTTTAACGTTTACTTTATTTCTAACTTGTATAATTTAGACAGGATAAATTTTTATGGAGAGCAAAATATTATAAGTTGTTTAAGGTTTGAGTTGATTTATTCACGAATAATATTCCTGTCTGTTTTTACCATTCCTACCAAAGATATTTCTGTCGACTAAATAAAAATTCCTTCTATTTAAAATTTAAATAGAACTTGAACAAATCGATAGTTCATAATATCCACGCAGACTTGCACGTAAGAGCGGAGTTATCCGTTTTAACAAGCAGCGTATTGCACTGATCTGAAATAGCTGTGTGTGTATATATGTAGATATGTATGTATATGTATATATATGTTTATATATGTGTGTGTGTATGTATGTATATATATATATGTATTTGTGTGTGTGTATGTATGTATATATATGTATTTGTGTGTGTATGTATGTATGTGTGTATGTATTTATGTGTGTGTGTATATGTATGTGTATATATGTAGATATATATATATGTATATATATATGTGTATATGTATAGATATGTATATATATATATATATGTTTATGTATGTGTGTGTAAATATATATATATATATATATATATGACAACAACACTCATCACTCACAACAGTGACAAAACAATTACATTGACAATCATGTTACGTTATTTTCAAAATGTTTCCTTTTCTTTTTCATTGCTTCTTTAACACACTACTTCTCCGCTGCGAAGCGCGGGTATTTTGCTAGTATTTAATATTTTTAATTTGCCTTTTTAAGTTTTATTTAACGATGAACTCTTTAAGACATATTCAGGCTATTCCAGACTGCACATGTCAAAAAAGCTTATTATTTATTTCAAAAGGTTTCTTTTCATGCTGGTTTTGTCACCTATCAATGTTTTTTATACATTATGGCAGTTTTTCAAATTGTAATAACTCCTTTATAACTCCACTTTTTCATGTGGATATTTACTTCATAATTTACTTTATTTAATTATTTTGGCGCAAATGTCCTTACCATCAAGACTACCAGTGTAGTTCATATTCTAAACTCCAATATTTAATGTTCTTCCTGAATCAGGAGGAACACAAGCCTCACTTTTAGTTCCAGATAAGGTTCTAATAATAACCGGCTAATGTTAATTAGCTTCATACTAGCAGATGTTAAATAATGTTTTCCCCAACTCTTTCCATTTCCATGGAACTGCCTAAATAGATTACTGTTTAGCTGATAATATATCGCAGAACAAGTAGGTTCTATTGTAGCGTGTGATGAGCTTGGGGTGATCCCTTGTTGATCCAGTCTTAATATGTTTTTAATCTCCTCTGTGACTTAGTAAAAACTAAAATTTACAAATACTATCTTATCTTTGTGATATGGGCGAGTCAATGTTTCATTTTTGAATAATAATGTCTAGCTTAACTCATCCCCTGACTATGAACCCTGCACAAACCCTGGTCCTTTGACTCATATTCAAGAAGATTGCAGACACTTGTTGACTCTTGGAATCACAGTTTACACTTGCACCCTTTGTTTTAGTAGCATTCAGGGTAAAGGGGATGTTTTTTCATAAACAGAGGGGAAAAGCAGTTTTCAGTGATAGCTGTCCTATGTACCCTTACCCTGGACTACCTAAAAGAAAGAATAAAACCTCACAGTTTTAGTAAAATTTTAAGCCTTGTGCTAACGCATATAATTTTTATGATGTAACTATTCACTAAAAGATTTTCCATCCTGATTTGCCTAATGTGTCCAAAATAAGCCTAATCATCATCAGCCCTGTAGTGTATAGGCTCCTATAACCTACTATAACCGTTCTTTTTTTTTCAGGAGCTCATAACTGATGTAAAATGGAAGGCTATTACCAAGCGTTAACAGCCTTTCTAAAACGTTGTGTTATACAAAGCACTCTGAGTAACAAAGTGTTTATAACCTGTTGATGAAAATGCTGTTTTAAATTAAAGCCTGAACAAGATAACTGTTTTCTATTCAACATATAAAATGTTTAGTAAATAAACAGAGACTAAATACAATTTATAACACAAATGGAACACCGATGGACGGCTGAATAACCAAGGGAATCTAATTTAGCTTGAAATGCCGCAGAGTGTTTTACAAATAAAACCCTACAACAGTGGTTCTCAAACTGTGGGCTGACCCCGTTAGGGGGCACGAAGTAACAAAAAGGCGGTCGAAGATGTGAAAAGAAGAAAACAAGAATAGAAAATATGAAAAATACATCTATTGAACCCAAAACAGATTAACTTAAACTACATTCTGATGCTGGAAAAATAAATATAGAGATAGATAAATATTGATAAAAGTTAAGTAGGTATAATAAAATATGCAAATAAAGTAATGAGAATGAAATCTGATTTTTTCATGATTAGCAGGACAAAGATTTGTCCATTTGAGAAAAAATAATCGTACATTTGTGTTGTAAGCAGAATCTGAATTACTTGGGCTGGCAAGAAAAGATATATGATAGAAGATATTTGATGTCTCCAGTTCCTTCAGGTACTTTATACTAGCTATCATCATTTAAAATGAATACAGAAATTAAGTTATATGCTATGTTTGGGGTGGATGTGATCAGAAAGGCACTGATAATTCCAAAGGTCAGTCAAGAAAACTGTTGGAAAAATGGGCAGAACTCTTTTGAAAACAAGGATTTTTCTTATGATGTTTTAAAATCGGACCTTTACAAAGATGCTTTTAGATGCTTTATTTTCATGTTAAAGTAACCGGTCATTTTACTTGGCTACTGAACATGTATTTTTGTTCACTAATGCTTTAGTGTTTAATTAAGAATTACCTGAATATTTGATCATTAGTTTAAGCAGAAAGAGTAATTAGCCCTGCTATTTTGTGAGCTATACAAGCGTGCTGAGCTGTTGGCTCCCATTTATGAGGTCACTAGCATGAGCTAAAGCTGCTGATTTTAAAAACATGATTGTAGTTCGATGAACTTCGAATGTGCAGAAGAGCGCTTCTTACATCCCTTGCCCCTAGTTAAACCAGCACACCTCGCTATAATCTTCTGGCTCTAAGAGCAGAAACGTATATGCTATGAATGAATTTTCAGAGACAAGAAATTTAAATGTGATAAAGGAAAAGTTGTCTTGGAGACAGTATAACCACATCATACCTAGATTACCTTTATACAATCAGTATAAAAGCTGATCAAAAAAGAATAAAATAAAGATCTCGACTTGCTGATACCTCAAGCAACGCAAAAATGGGTTACCTGGGAAAAAACGAAACTTCTAGCCATACCAGGTTGTGCGGTGTTCACACTTTATTTTGCTTTTATGGCACTGTGTATTTGACCTATAATCTTCTCTTGCCTGTTATGGAGCTCTGTCTAATTACCTGAAGTTACAGGAATTGAGAAATGATGAACTATTTTGGTAAGAATATGTTTTAAGGTCTACATAAGTAAGAGTATAAAGGGGAAAAGTGTCACCTTAGGACCCTCCCATGACAAAACAAAAATTATAATTGGGCTTTTCTGTGTTTTTTTAACTTTTTAATTAAAAATAGTACAATGATTTCTAATTATCACCTGTGTTAATAGAAATAATTTTAGTTTTTTGAGTAGACAGAACATATCAAAATTTTGTGCTAGTGTAACAGTGAGTGCTTTTACATGCACGTACAAAACTGGGATAAGGTAGAATCCTGCTTTATTATAAATCTCCGTTTAAATGCACAAGTGTATTTACAGACTTTAGATCCGAATATTGTTGGTGCCAGACCTTGAGCTGCACAGTCTTACACTCCCTTAAAATAGATGAAAAATGACCTCCGAGTGCTTCAAAGGACCTAAAACAATTTCCTCAGCAGTGTGGGAGATTATAGCAGAAGTGAGAAGCTATGGGGGATGGGTGCTCGAAACGGCCAGCGAGTGCTCGGCACACAGGGGTTATGGGGAGGGGGGAGACGAGCCCCCGTGTCTGCGCTCTGCAGGCAAGCTCGCAGAGCCTCACCCAGCGAGAGAGAGAGAGAGAGACAGAGCAGACACACAGGCCTGCTTGCAGGGGGTCTGCTAAAAGCTGGGACTGAGAAATGCCACTTGGTCTTTCTCTCTGGGAAACCTGCTGCTTGAGGATTTTCTGTGAGATGGAAGATTCAGCAGCTGGATGCATCATAGATAGAACCCGAAGAAGATGCTTCGCTTTTTATGCAGCACTTTCAGAAGGGCTTTCAGAAGTGGCAGGGAAATGTGGGAGACTGGGAAGTGTGGGGAGGCCAGCTGTCAGGTGCAGGTGGGTGTGGGGTGTTGGTGGGTTCAAGGTGGGGGCAGACATCCATCAAACTGCTCTTGACAGTTTCCTTGACGAATCAGATGCAGGGTGCTGGTTCAAGGAGGGGCAGACATCCATCAAAATCCCCTTGACAGTTTCTTTAACCAATCAGGTGCAAGAGGGCGGGTTCAAGGTGGAGTCTGGGTGGGGACAGGGTGTCATTCATCAATCCACCGCCAGGGGGTGGGGCCGGGTCACGTGGAGGGGCGGGACCGGGACTTCCGGTATTGCGTCATATGGGGCTGTACTTCTTTTATTGTGTCATAAGGGGGCGTGGCTTATGGGGCGGGACTTCTGGTATGACGTCATAGAGGCTTAAGGTCATTAATCATTTTGATTGACAGTTTGACAGAATGTGCATGCCTAATACTACGTTGTAAGAACAGTTTCTTCTGCACATTGGTTAAGTCTTTCACCATAGAAACAAAGGAGTCTGCGGGGTCTTTGATAATATTGACAAATGTGGCAAAGCCACTACCTTGTCAAGTGATGCCATTGGGAAGTTTAGATGTGATACATGAATACTCTTCCTTCAACCAAGAATTCTAACGACAGAGCTTAGCTGCACCTCTGTGCTAGCAGGACATTGACACTTTGATAAGACTTTTTATGAATTTGAGGGAACAAGAAAAACATGTTGTGTCCTTTCAGAAACTTACAAAGTTTACTTTTCCTAGAAATTGCTTCCGAGTTTCCAGTTGATGTTTTCTTGTAATAAATGGTAATTTTGACAGTATCCCCTGCAAACTAACAAGCTGTTTGGCTAACCTAGATTTATTGGCATCCACTAAAACATTTTCCCAGTTTTTATTTATATGGTCTAGCAGCTAAATGGACTGAGTCCATTAGACGTGTATGAGGATTTCCTTATTGCATTGTTAAGTAAAGGCAAAACCATTTCTCAAGCTGTGGAGTCATTGTGAGTAACACAGCTTATAGTTTGCTTTAAAGTTTTGATAATCTCTCAGTCATTCCATGTTCTTTATCTGATACACAATAATGATTCATTTCTATTATTCTTCTATTATTACATTATTGCTTCGTTAGGTTAAAAGTAAAAGGTATGCACTCATGTATTAAGTTTTCATTAGAGATCCCCATATAAGTGAACACCCACTGTGGACAATTTTGTGACTACAATTTTCTTGAATACATCTTTGAAAGTGGTGCTACCTTGAAAAACCTAGATGTATTATCTGTTTTTCATAATCTTTTATTCCCAAATGTTACTCCTAAATACTCTTAACCTTGAGAAATTGGCCGAGAATATCTATCCCCACTTTTTCAAAAGGAATATCAGTAATTGTCATAGGAATTGGAGGGCCTTGAGGAGAATGATGCACAGACACCAAAAGTCTTGACATGTTCTAGTTAAGTGTTACATTTACTAGGTTAAAAATGCACTCCCTCCTATTCTCATTCCCTACATCACTTCCAAGTATATGCAAGTGAGTTAGTTGCAAGATGACCTTCCTGAAAGGACATGGGACTACCTGTTGCTCTATGCATATAACAGCAATATTGTCTGAAATAACAGGATTCAGTTGTCATTATTCAATAAAAAGTATGAAGTTCCCAAGCTGTGTCAAGACTGCTAATAGATGGCAATTTTTTTGATTATCTACATTGATCAATTGGCAATAGCTGTAAACCTAATGATCTGTTTACTGGTGGCTAAAATCAGCTTGACTGTTCGCATCACATTTCATGAAACGTGTTCTCCTTACCATATGCTTGCCTTATGTTTTTTTTTTTTTGTTTAACATCTTTCTGCATCTATAGAAACTTTGTGGTGTTCTCAGTTCTTCTCTACTTTCTCACTCTTTGTCTCCTTAAACCATCCTCAATGAAATAAAAGTTGTTTTTGGTATCTTTCTATTCCAATTAAGAAGATAACCAAATTACAGTCCTGTGATCTTGATGTCATTAACCAAACTTGTTGAAACACTATTTTAAAAGAGATATGTATTCTAAAAAGTGTTTGTTCACCAAAGTTTGGGGCAAAACAGGCACTCGTTTAATGACTTTCACTGTTCTAGAAAGTTGATTTTTAAAAGCAACTTTAGTTACATGGCTCGTTACTTAGAAAAAAAAAAATAAACATGTTACCTTGTTACTTATTATGGAATGTAGTGTGTTACAGTGTGTTATTTTTGAGTTACTGTTTCTTTTTTTTTTAAATTTTATTGATTTTAATTACAAACAGATAACATTCCATACAGTCAAGTCAAATTTAACAAATCAAAGTAAAAATCAACCCCCACCCAAGAGAAAGAGAGAGGAGCAGCAACTGAAACTACTCTATAAAAGGAGTAAGATAAGAATGGTGTCCTTTTCCCTGAAATGGAAGCTTATTCTAACATGTTATTGATTAGATCCTGCCATATTTTAAGAAAGCTTTGAACAGATCCTATAAGTGAGAACTTGCTATAGAACATTGGTTACCCACTGACTTAAGAATGGTGGGGAGGGATTCTTCCAGTTGAGCAAGATAAGTCTATGTACTAGTAGTGTAGTAAAGGAAATTACAGTTTGTCCTTTTCCACTTTAAGGCCGTCTGGGAGTACACCAAACACAGCTGTTAATGGGTTAGGAGTGATTGTGACACCAAGGCTTTCTGATACCATGCAAAGATTTTTATCCAAAATTTTGTTAATTTGGTGCACGCCCAAAATATGTGGCCTAATGAGTCTGGGGCTAGATTGCAATGTTCAAAAGATTGAATCTTGCCCTGGAAACATTTTGGACAATTTTAAACAAGATAAATGCACTTGATAAAAGATTTTAAGTTGAATGACTGAATGCTTTGCACACATGGAGCTCAAGTGTATTCTGTGCATGGTTGACTTCCACTCCTTTTCTAAAATATTAAGTGACAGATCATTTCTGCAATGTACTCTGGAGTCTTTGAAAGAAAGGAACTTTAAAATATTTTTATACATTGTAGAAATGATATCTGAGTCTGATCAAGACTGATCAATAACTCTTCTCGATTTGAACAAGGTGGAAGGTGAGGAAATTGGGCAGCGTCTGTTTGGCAAAGTTTCTAGCTTGAGCGTAGTGGAGGAATTGTGTTGATGAGAAGTTGTATTTGACCGTAATTGTTCATAGGATGCAAAGACATTATCTGTGTACAAGTACAAGTGTTTTAATCCCAGACATTCTCCAGACATTAAATAGTGTATATGTTAGAGAGGGTGAAAAAATTTGGTTGTTATGTAGAAATGCAACAGATAATAGCTTTTCTGTCTTAAAGTGCTTCCTACATTGGTTCCATATTCTGAGTGAATGAAGGGTAATTGGATTATTAGTGTAATGATAGTTTGTATTAACAGGGGCACAGAGCAGGCAATATGAAGAACTACTTAAAGATTCTATTTGTATTGCAGACCAGGCTTGTAGATATTCATCATTTTGTGTCAATGTCCAGGTTGTTACAGCTTGTATATTTGCCACCTAGTAATAAAATTGAAAGTTGGGTAGTGCCATGCCCCCTTCTTCTTTAGGTTGTTGCAGGGTCGCTCTTTGGATGCGTGGATGTTTCCAATTCCAAATAAACAAAGTTACTGTATGATTGAGTGTAAATTCCTAAATAATTATTTGTTAATTTGAAATTTGGGATGCTTTGAAATAGGAAGAGCAGCTTGGGAAGGATGGTCAGCTTAACAATATTGATTCTCCCTGCTACTGTTAGGTGGAGGCTAGATCATCTAGTCCCATCTTGTTTATTTTTTTCAATGTAGATGGCAAAAATTTGGTCAATAAAGAGATTTATATTTACTTGCATTATTTACACCTAGATATTTAAACTGATCTGCCAAGATAAATGGGAAGATGTTTAGTCCGATATTACGTGCTAGAGAATTCTGTAAAATGCATGCTTTTATTCAAATTAATTTTAAGTCCAGATATCTTTTGAAAATCTGCTAATACTTTTAGGACTTCTGGCACAGTGAGTCCGATATATATAGTACCATATTATCTGCATATAGTGATGTTTTCTGTTCAAGTCCTTCTCTGAGAATCCACTTTATCTCTGATGCATTTCAAACATATACAGCCTTGTCAGGTACCATGTTATCTATACTAATAAAAGGCAAAGCCCTCACTGACTCACTGACTGACTGACTCACTCACTCACTCACTGACTCACTTATCACTAATTCTCCAAGTTCCCGTGTAGGTAGAAGGCTGAAATTTGGCATGCTCATTCCTTACAGCTTACTTACAAAAGTTAAGCAGGTTTCATTTCGAAATTCTACACGTAACGGTCATAACGGTCGACAACGTCCGCCATGTTGAACTTTCTTATTTATGGCCCCATCTTCACGAAATTTGGTAGGCGGCTTCCCTGCGCTAACCAAAACCGATGTACGTACTTATTTCGGTGGTATGGCGCCATTGTCGGCCGCCATATTGAATTTTCCAACGTCACCAATTTTCCAACTTCCCGTGTAGGTAGAAGGCTGAAATTTGGCAGGCCCATTCCTTACAGCTTACTTACAAAAGTTAAGCAGGTTTCATTTCGAAATTCTACGCATAACGGTCAACAACGTCCGCCATATTGAACTTTCTTATTCATGGCCCTATCTTCACGAAATTTGGTAGGCGGCTTCCCTGCGCTAACCGAAACCAATGTACGTGCTTATTTCGGTAGTATGACGCCACTGTCAGCCGCAATATTGAATTTTCCAACATCACTAATTCTCCAACTTCCCGTATAGGTAGAAGGCTGAGATTTGCAAGGCTCATTCCTTACAGCTTACTTACAAAAGTTAAGCAGGTTTCATTTTGAAATTCTACGCGTAATGGTCATAACGGTCAACAACGTCCGCCATGTTGAACTTTCTTATTTATGGCCCCATCTTCTCGAAATTTGGTAGGCGGCTTCCCTCCACTAACTGAAACCAATGTACGTACTTATTTCGGTAGTATGATGCCACTGTCGGCCGCCATATTGAACTTTTCAACAGTCTTTGTTACTTATGGGCCCATCTTCAAGAAATTCTATCGATCAAAGAACTGTCACTTACCGAGTGGTTTCCATGACCGGAGATACCACCTACCTTTTCCATTCTCTTTGTTACATATTGCACGGCCATATCAGGCTCACTCTTGATATTCGGAGGAACATTCTGTCTTATGTATTGAATGACTGGGACAGGTTCAAGGTGTGGACTGATGACGGTACAGGAGATAATTATACTACACAGGAGCACTAGAAGAGTGAAATGCTTAAGCCCTTCACCTATGGTTCTGCATGTGAGTTGATGGCTGCCGCTGAATTGTTCGGTTGTCGCTTTCAAGTGTACCGAAATGGCCAAATATTTTACACCTTTCGACAACCGCCAATGCCTCTTAAACATCTTAGATTCACAGGTGACGATTTCAGTAGTGGACACTTTGATGTTTATGAATGTTTAAACTCTCAAAAGCTGGATGTGATTTTATCGATGAAACCGGTTGTGTGCTTACAACGCTTGACAGATGCCAAATGTCACTTCAACACAACAAATCCTGCAAATACTGTCGTAATTGAAACAAACCATGAAACTCAAACCGATTATGACAGCAGCAATCCAAGCTGTGAGATTTGAGACAAGGTTACTGTTCACATGGCCAACTGTAAGTTACATGCTCAAGAGTAAGCTCAGCGCACAGCTTGGTCATGTTACAACCGGAGGGCCGAACTGATAACATGGTATACAAAGAGATCCTTAACAAATAATTATTGGCGTATTGTCCCACAGTTTAAAAAGGTTTAATTTTCTTCTTAATAAAAATTTGAATGCAGTACTTCACCGCTGCGAAGCGCGGGCATTTTGCTAGTCTAAAATAATGTTGTTAATATGAACTGAGGCTTCTGGACTAATATAAAGTAGTTTGATCCATGCATCTTTGTTTTGGCCAAACCCAGATTTGTGCAATGTGATGAATAGGTAATCCCATTCAATCAATAAAATGCTTTTTCTGCATCTGAAGATAATAGGATCTCTGGAGTGTTAGATATACAGTAATGGGTGAATATATTGTATTAAGCAAACATCAAAGATTAGAATTTAAGTGTTTGCCTGTGATAAATATTTTTTGATCTTGTAATATTGAAGAAGGAAACACTTTCTCAGTACTTCTGGCTAGAATTTTGTTAAGTATCTTAACATCATTATTCAGAATAGAGATTGGTTTGTATGATCTACTTTGTAGTGGGTCCTTGGTCGTCTTAGGAAAGATGGTAATTAATGCTTGGTGAAAAGCTTGAGGTAGAATTTTTTTGTCCTTAGCTTTTATATATGTTGATAATAATAGTGTGTCTAACTTGTTTGAGAATTTTTTTTTATAAAAAAGCCTCTAGGGCCGGCTGCTTTCCCTCTTTGAAGTGAGTATATAGCATCTAGTAAATTATGAAAGTATCAGAGGTTTATTCAGTTCCGCAGCACTAAGAATATCTAGCTGTGGTATCTGTAATGAACCAAGAAACTCATTAGATTGTGTCTTATCTTTTTTAAACTGAGTAGAATATAAGGACTCATAGTACTCTATAAATCTGTAAGTTATATTTTTGTGGTCAATATTTTTATCTCCATCTTTGTCATTGATTGTTTTTATTGCATTTTGGACTTTCTGCTTGTGGATTTTTTGGGCTAAAACCTTATTGGCCTTTTCTCCATGTTCATAATAATGATGTTGTGATTTAAAGATAAGCTGTTCCATTTCTTTAGTAATCAAGAGGTTAAATGTGATTGCAAAAGCTGTCTTTTCCTATAGAGTGCCTCATTTGGAGACCTGGCATATTCTAGATCTATTCTGGTAATTTTGCTGATTAGATCAGAAGATTTCTTGGTTTTCATTTTATTTTTGTGAGAAAGATATGAAGTAATTGGTCCTCTTACAAATGCCATCTGTTTCCCAGAGTATACCTGCAGATACCTCTTTGGATGCATATATCTCAAGAAGATGATCAATTTCCTTGAATATGAATTCTGCACAGTTCTCGTCAGCTAATGACAGGGGGTTAAGATGCCAGCTACGAGATGAATGTGTATCAGTAATTTAAGTTCCATGGGGGTTGGTCAGAGATAACGATAGAATCATACTTACAAGATTTGATAGTGGGAGAAAAAAATTATTGTCTATGAGGAAATAATCAGTTCTTGAGTACCAAAAATTTACAGGTGAAAAGAAGGAATAGATAGATGCTTTATTAACTTCAAGAGGAAATTAGGTTAAGATTTAAGAACCTTCAAGGGTCAGATAAGTTATGATCAGTTACAAATGGTGTCATTATCTTTGCAGTATTAGACATTATTGCCGTTATATCTGAGGATCTATCCAGCACTGGATTTAAAACACAATTAAAGTCTCCGGCCATTATGCTTTTGTGGCTGTTCACATTTGGGATAGATACAAATACATTTTGGAAGAACGCTCTATCATCCACGTTAGGTGCATAGATATTAATCAAAAACATTTCAGTATTAGATAAATTGCTGTCACCTTGACATATTGCCCATCAGAATCAGATATTGCATATGACACTAGAATTGGGATAGTTCTTTGTATTAAGATTCCCACACTCCTGGCTTTCTTTGTACAACTAGAGTGAGAAATATGGCCAGACCACTCTCTTTGCAACCAAAACTGGTCCTTGCTTAATAAGTAAATCTTCTGTAAAAATACTATCTTGGAGTTTAGATATGTTAAATGTGAGAGTACTTTCTTTCTCTTTAATTCATGATTTAGACCCTTGACATTCCAGCTCACAAAGTTCACTATTTGGCCATGGAAATATTTCTTCTAAACTTTTGTTGACATTTTGCAGTCTTAGGTTAAGGTAGTATGGTGTACATATGATAGCTTTGATATATGAATTTCCCCTTGGGATTAATAAAGTATCTATCTATCTATCTATCTATCTATCTATCTATCTATCTATCTATCTATCTATCTAGATTTCATATTATTGCCATGTGATACATCTATGGAGCATATTGTTATGTTGTCACTAACGATTATTGGGGTATAATGGATAAAATAGAAATGGCATTGCTCTCTCTCCACCCCCTCCACCCCCCTCCTCCCCATTGTGCAAATGAGACAAGCCATACTTCATGAAGTCCCTGGGTCTCATGTATAAATGGTGCGTACGTACAAAAATATTGCGTATGAACATTTCCATGTATAAAACCTACACTTGCCATAAAGCCGTGCACATTTTCACGGTAGCTCTAACCCTGGCGTACGTAAGTCCTCCTCTCGGTTTTGCAAACTGGCGGCACCCAGCGTCAAAGCAGTGCTACTGTTCCAGTGTGGTTTTCCTTTCTTTTTTAGATCCACATCCCTGTCATGGCTTTAGAAATACACTAAAATTAACCGCATATAGTTTATTAGTTTAATGCATCTGATTGTAATTAACCTGTAACAATATAATGGTCCACAGAATGGTCAAACTATTATAAATGCCATAGCTGCTTTACCATTCTTACTCTCACTGCACCTTTTTCTTCTTTTTCTTTCAGCTGCTCCCATTAGGGGTTGTGACAGCGGTTCATCTTTTTCCATATTAGTCTCACTGCACCACTCTGAGTATTTATATCACTGTATCTGAGTGGGGAATCACAACTGTACAGCAGCTGACTGAAAAGAGAATTATCGGTATACAGCATCAAGCACATGCTGCCTCAGCCATGCTGTCTATTGAACTGCTGTCATACGGCAAATGCTTCAGAGCCTTTCCTCGCGGTTCAGAAAGAGTTTCATCTCAAGAACTATAAACGCACACAATCAGTCAATCAAGGACACTCAGTAGAATGCTTTGTACTTATAAGTACAATTACCTCACTGTAAACTTGAAATACAGTTATAATATTGCACAACCTGAGCCACTTTTTAAAATGCGTATTTACATATGATGACAATATCATTTTTAAGATGAAATGTAGCAAAATATGTTTATTATATTATACAGGTAAAATTTGAACTTAATTTAAATAATCTGTATTGTTAATAATTAAACATGTGAGGACACGGTGCTGCAGTGCTAACGAGGAGCTGCCGCTTTGTTCATGGATTGTTCCTGCCTCGCGCTGTATTCTTGCTGGGGCTGGCGCAGCACTGTAAGGATGGATGGATAGAATAATGAAACATGTACTATGAAGATATTCAATGTTCCTTCAAAACTTTTAAGAATCGGCGTTCTAAGCTTACAGATGGCTTAAAGTCTGTTACAGAGCTGATAGTGTGGCGATTGGGTATTTGGAGAAAGAAAATTAAGGAGAGGAATTGGGGATTAGTGTATTTGAAAGAGACAGTGCTGCTGCAATGAATTATTTCATCGAAGGTCGCACATGGCCCTGCAAGCATCTTGCGTGAGGCATGCCCAATCAGTGTGCCACCGTGTTTCCATGTTTAATAACATGCTTTAACTCCTATCATCATGAAAATGATATCAAGTATACATATCAGTATTTTAATTATTCAGAGAGCTGCAATATCACAAATGTAATGGATTCTGTGTCCTGTCGGAGGAAAAGAAAGCCTGTTTAAGAAGCCCATTCTGATTCACACACATAGAACACATAGAATTTCAAATACAAAACAAAGCATTTAACATGCTACTTTAGTTACGATGGGATTTGAGAAACTAGTAAATTAAACGATTTAAAGATGAAGTTTATGATGTTCTACTTTAATGACAAAATAAACTATGTGATTAAAGTGGAAATTTCAAAATTACAGTTAATATTTTGTGCTTTTTTTCCCACTGTGTGCCTATTTTTTTTTCTCTGTACCCTAATAAGCTTTCATATGACACTCAGATGGTGGGTTAGGACTCGCCTTTTCACTCCGACTTTGATATCTGATGTCATGGTGAAAAATTGTCACCAAAGGGCTTTTACCTGAAATGAAAGCTATTAGGATCTCAGAGGATAGGCAAACAGAGTTTATAGCTTTAGTGCAATAAAACAATAACATGGACTCAACCCAATTCGGCCAAATCAGACTGAGCCCCGAGCAGTTCAGAAATCAAAGTTTATATAATAATTTCTTATCACTCCGAATAAGCTCATTCACTGTTTTCACTCAAATTAGCTCATTCACTGTTTTCTCTGACTCCCCTCTGCACCTGTCCAGCCGATACTTGAAGTTCTCATGGGAACCATTATTGTCTCCTGACTTCCTTCTGCAGCTGGCCTCCGGTATTTTTACTGTCTATTGCCCATCTTTATTTTCTGTTTTGCTTATTATGATTGGCCTAGGCTGAGCAGATGTTCCCTTCTTCCATTTTTGGGCATTCTCTTATCATTTCCCCTTCCTTGACTTTCAAGCTATTTTATATTAATGGCCAAAGCTAAGCTTTAATTAAAAAGAAATATGGCATGTGCCTTTATTTAATCATTTGCGTGGCATGCCTGATTAATTTCTGCAATAAGGATAATGCTTATATATTTTGTATATTTATTTATGCTGATACATGAATACATGATTTTTATTTTCCATACATTACATCATCTTGACCTCGTTCGTAGCAATGCCTTTGCTTTTTCTGCTGACTCACTATTCCAGCTGGCTTCTCACGTGCCTACCATAACCATTTTTCTGTATCATGTCATTGGTATCATTCCTTGCTTCCTAATCTTCGAACAACAGGTGTTCATGTTCCCCCTTCTTCTGTCCTCGATAGTTTCTGTGCGGCATTCTCCTTTCCCAATATTGGTAATTTTGCTTCAAGCTTAAAAATAATGCAATATGACTAATATCTTTTATTTAACTATTGACTTGACATATCTTATTTGCTTAACATTCTAATTTATGCTAAATCTAAAGTTTCAGAAGCTGTTAATTACTTTTATGGCTATTTATGCTAATATGCTATTTATGCTAATATATAAATTTTTATCTTCCATACTGACAACTTTTTTTATTTCGGGCACTGTGTGACTTTGTGAACTTGAGCTTTCAAGTTTCTCCGACACTCTTATGTCACTTAATAAACTTCCTTTTGTTGTTTATACCACTGTTTAAACTGTTCCTCCACTTGGTATTTGCTAAAATTCTTCTATTTCTCCCTGTGCTTTTGCCATTGCCTTTTCACAGAACACTGAGCTTAAGGGCTATTTATGTTTGCATTTATGTTTGAATATTTGCATATTCAAAGTGGCTTAATTCTGGGAAGAGTTGGGGTGGGGCAGCAGGCGCGTGCATGTACGTTACTTTTTACGCTGACCGGGATTTATGTAGCGGAAGAACATGGAAGTTGGCGTTCGCACAGATTTATGCATCTGGATTTTTTTGTGCGTGAGCACATTTCCGCTTTTTTCTGTACGCCATGTTATAGTGTGAATTCTACGCATGCCGTTATGTATGAGACTCCTGGTCCTCTGACATGCTAAGTGAAGGAGCATGTCTAGAGCAAAATGAACTCGCCAGCAGTGCTGTTAAGAAGGTTTAAACCAAGATATCTTGTGAAAGATACAGTCCAAACACAATAACTATAATGATATAATGTTAAACAGTCCAAATATAATAGACCAAAGGTATGATGTTAAAGGAAAAAAAAACCTGTAAATAACACTGTTAAAGGCTGGTTACTTAAGTAAATACAGTTTAACAAAAAGACAGTAGCTTGTTACTTTGTGGTAGCCAGAGTGTGTATATAATTAATAAATGAAATTTCAATATAACAACTGAAGCTTAAACAATAACTGTTTACTTTTTTGTAACCAATTAGCCAATTTGTAGCCATAAGTGGCCCAAATGTGCATATGATTAATGACATAAATATCAATATAATAATTGCAGCTTAATAAAAAAAGGGGGAAGGGATGGCCAAAAAAGAAGTAAAATATATAATAAATTATATATATATATATATATATATATATATATATAATATAGTTACTGCAAATTTTACTTTACAAATGGTAATGATTCAAAATGCAAGCTTCAAGTAGAATTTTCTTTGCCTTGCCAGAACACGGTGTGACTCATGATCATGTGTTTCAAAAGAAAGTGGGGATCAGTCTTCTCAGCTCTTTTACATGTTTATTTTTCCAGATGAAGCAGACAAAGTGATCTTCAATAACCACTTTCAGTTTGGCAGGGTACAAGAGGCTGTATCTGATTTCAGCTCTACATTGGCCAGCATTTGTTATTAAATCCAAAACCCAAGAACCTTCATGAAACTGACCAGAAACACAGCCAAATTTGATAATTGTGTTTTATAAATGTTGTAGCTATCCTACAGTAGGTTGAGACCTGACAGGGACACGTTCCATAGATGGCTGAGAGTTGTCTGAGGGGGCGGAATACCTGGAGAAGCCTTCAATAAGAAGCAACCCTTGAGCAGTCGTGGCAGGATGCAGACACAGCACTAGAGAGCCTTGCAATCCTGTCTCCTGGCTGGCTGCTATTACTTGCCCAGATAGTTTGGACACATCATTGTTATTGTTTACATCCCTCCTCAGGCGGACGTGGAGATAGCGGGTGACATAATCCATTCTGCTGTTGCAAAGTTACAAACACAGCTCCCTGAGGCGCTTGTGCCAATCACTGGAGACTTTCACCATGTGACGCTGGACAAAACATTATCTGCCTTCTCCCAGTATGTTAAAGAAGCATACAGCGCCATCCCGCTGCCTGCGCTTGGGAAAGCAGATCATAACCTGGTTCTGCTTCAGCCTCACTACAATCCAAGAGTAAGGGAGCTACCTACAACCACGCGCTCATTCAGGAAGTGGTCCCCTGAGGCAGAGCAGGCTCTGAGAGACTGCTTTGGAACAACGGACTGGGATATCCTGCAGGGGTCACATAGTGAGAACATTGAGGAGGTTGTTGACTGCACTACTGACTACATCAACTTCTGTATGGACATTGTAGTTCCACTGAAAACAGTATTCTGCTATGCAAACAACAAGCCATGGGTTACAAGTGACATCAAGGGCCTTTAGAACCAGAAGAAAAGGGCTTTTAAAGGCGGTGATCAGCATGAGCTCAAGCGCATGCAGAAGGAATTTCAAGTCCAGCTCAGGGCAGCGAAGGAGCAGTACAGGAGAAAGCTGGCACAGAAGTTGCAGAATAACAGCATGAAGGAAGTGTGGGATGTGATGAAGATCATCACGGGCTGCAGCTCAAAGCGGGGTGCCACCATCGAGAGAGACGTGGAGAGAGCAAACCAAATGAACAACTTCTTTAACAGGTTTGACCACCCTAACCCACTCTCACCTTGGAATATTGCACCCTCCACCCATCCTTCTGCTGATACCAGCATAGGAGAGACATCCCCACCCACAATTACAGCAGCCCAGTTAAGCAGAGAGCTGAGGAGACTTCATGCCAGCAAAGCAGTGGGTCCAAATGGAGTATCGCCATGACTGCTGAAGGCCTGTGCAATGGAACTGGGGAGTCCTCTACAGCACATCTTCAACCTGAGCCTGGAACAGGGGAGATGTCCCGAGGCTTTGGAAAACATCTTGCCGCATCATCTATATGCTACACCGATCACTCTCCCACTTGGACAGAGGTAGTGGTGTTGTAAGAATTATGTTTCTGGACTTCTGTAGCGCCTTCAACACCATTCAACCTCTGCTCCTTAGGGACAAGCTGACAGAGATGGGAGTAGATTCATACCTGGTGGCATGGATCGGGGACTATCTTACAGACAGACCTCAGTATGTGTGTCTCAGGAACTGCAGGGCTGACATTGTAGTCAGCAACACAGGAGCGCCACAGGGGACTGTGCTTCCTCCGGTCCTGTTCAACCTATATACATTGGACTTCCAATACAACTCGGAGTCCTGCCACGTACAAAAGTTCACTGCTATTGTGGGCTGCATCAGGAGTGGGCAGGAGGAGGAGTATAGGAACCTAATCAAGGACTTTGTTAAATGGTGCGTCTCAAACCACTTACACCTGAACATCAGCAAAACCAAAGAGCTGGTGGTGGATTTTAGGAGTCCCAGGCCCCTCCTGGACCCCGTGATTATCAGAGGCGACTGTGTGCAGAGGGTGTAGACCTATAAATACCTGGGAGTGCAGTTGGATGATAAACTGGACTGGACTGCCAATACTGATGCTCTGTGCAAGAAAGGACAGAACCGACTATATTTCCTTAGAAGGCTGGCGTCCTTTAACACCTGCAATAAGATGCTGCAGATGTTCTATCAGACGGTTGTGGCGAGTGCCCTTTTCTACATGGTGGTGTGCTGGTGAGGCAGCATAAAGAAGAAGGATGGCAGGCTCTATTGTAGGCACAGAGCTGGACAGTTTGACATTCGTGGCAGAGCAACGGGCACTGAGCAGACTCCTGTCAATCATGGAGAATTCACTGCATCTACTGAACAGGATCATCTCCAGACAGAGGAGCAGCTTCAGCGACAGACTGCTGTCACTGTCCTGCTCCATTGACAGACTGAGGAGATCGTTCCTCACCCACACTATGCTCCTCTTCAATTCCACCCCTTAAACGTTAACATAATACAAAGTTATTGTCTGTTTTACCTGCATGTTTATCATTCTTTAATTTAATATTGTTTTTTTCATCAGTATGCTGCTGCTGTAGTATGTAAATTTCCCCTTGGGATTAATAAATGTTTTTTTTTTATCAGTATGCTGCTGCTGGAGTATGTAAATTTCAACTTGGGATTAATAAAGTGTCTGTCTGTCTGTCTGTCTGTCTGTCTGTCTGTCGCACATTGCCTTCTTACCTTACATCCAGTGCTGTTGCGATTTTCACAGGCTTGTTGTGACTCTGAAGTATCATCATTATTCCCTAATCAAACTGCGGTATGTCATCCTACCCCCAACTCAAATAGGAAAAATGAAACTGGAACAGTTTTCAGCAGATTGGAGTAATAATGAAAATGTAAACTCTTCATACATTTATTCTTCTGACAGCAAGATCAGGCTAAGAGAGTAATATTTGTGAGTCACGATGCTGAAACCAAAGCTGGTTTTTGGTTGTTTTTTATTTACGACAACAGTCTCCACTTTTTAAAAAAAGTCAATGAAGTTTAATCATGTTCCTACACTGTGCTAGGCTAAGGATTTTTGTCTTCTTTTAAATTTGTATTGTAATATTGAATGTATTATGTCTTACAAATGTTTCCACAATGTAGAAATGTATATAAATATTTTACTAATTACCTCTTTTTTGTATAGTTTTTAAAGTTGCTATTTAACAGTGGAAATATAATATCATGTTTCCCTTACAGGCTGCTCTGCTTTTCAAGAAGCAAGTCAAGCTCTGAAAGGAGAGATTGTAATGGGTCTTTACTGTATACCAGATAATATTGACTGGTAAGTCTCTTTCCTTAACTTTTCTAGTTAACATCTAAGAGTACACCAATTTAAGGTGTAACATAATAAAACATGTTAAAGAGTAATGGCAATGACAGGAGCTCAAAGATCAGCCCAAGGACACTAAGTCAATGTCAGTATACTGTACGTTATTTGTTGAACTTAAAATAATTTATTTTTTATGTGGAAGTCACCTGGGGGCTTATTTATAAAGTTTTTATATGCATAAAAAGTGTCTTGAAATGAGTGTATGCACTTTGAAACACAAGGGTCAGGATTTATAAGAGAAAATTTGATGTGGGAACATGCATGTATTTTCAGCAACTCTGACCCATGCATTTGAAACATTTCAAAGAAACTGGTAAATGAGGACAAAATTATAATAATTCATATCACCAAGCCATTATAATAATGTACGTTAATGCGACTGACATATTAAACTTCAAAGGTCTTGAATATTATATACAGACTGTACTTTTCTTTTTAAGATGGCTGATGCTGCACATTTTCACTAAAGAACTTTTTTGGTTTTCCATCAGTTTATATTGCTTACCTGTTGTCACTTCTCAGGGAACTGGACAACAGGTCAGAAATATCTCAGCCAAGCTGAGGCCAAAAGCCATTAGCCATTAGCTGACTGAGGAAGGGCTACATTCAGTTTTCGTATAGTGTGGGTGTATTGTATGTACACTAAACCTAACATTTTTGCCAACATAAAAAGGCAATTTGCAGCATTGTCCGTTTCTCCTAATATAATCAGATCACTCTACTGCATTTATATTGCAATATGGGCATCTATCAAAAATGAAACCGCTTTTGTTGACTGTAAGCTATTACATTCCATTAATCCACAAGTCATATGTAATGTCAAGAAGACGCTTTTAAACATCACATCTCTGTGGCCTTGGTCAACTCATGACTCATTTATTTTAAGGCAAACTACCTTATGCAGACCTCAGTTTTTCATATGTTCTCTACTATTTGTTGTATCAGTAACCATGTCATTACATGTGCAAGATAATTGCAGCTACCCATTCAGGCACTGGCGGCTTTTGCCTTTCCCAGACTTCCAGAACACATAGGAGAGGCACTATAAGGCCACTCATGATCTTGCTTGCTCAGTTGCAGAGCAACACATCAATAGGGAGGCTGCTCTACCAGCCAGTGAACGTCTGCAGCATCGTGATTGCATACAGATGAGGCTGATTAGCATCAAGGTGTTTTCACGAATGCACACTTACAAGATGATTGTGATTCATCAAGGATAAGTTGCATAAAAATGTGCATGCGTCAGATTTTATAAATCTCATTTTTTTGAGTACACATCTTTCTGTTTTGTTTTTTTTTTTTTTTTGCTGTGTTCATATTTTCACACTCATGTCTATGCAAAGTTTTACAAATGAGGCCCCTGGACTTTTTAATATTAGGTTTTGTAATTATTTCTCTGTACACCAACAGAAGCCTTTCTTTATTATTAAATATCCCATATTTGTCTCTCTCCGCAAGTTGGTTAGAATGACTTAAAAATGCTATCCATATGCAGAGAAGCTATTTTTTGCACAATATTACATGTACTATACATGAATTTAAATGGTGTTAGGAATGTGCTATACTTATTCCAGGCTGCCTTTGTGGGTGAAAATTGGCCTTGAGCATAGAAATCAAAATTAAAATCCAAGTAAAAGTATGAGATAAGCTTTAACTCCACATGGACATAGGCTCGAAGTAAATTGATTACCATCGGCTCTTGAGAAAAAAAAATGAAAGGACCTTTTCTTTGTGAAGTAGAAATGATTTTCAGAATTTCAGATTAAATTCACTATAAAAGGAGAGGGTACCCCTGTAATGTCCCTTTACACCTAGTACAACGCTAATGAGCCCAACAGTTCATAAAAAACTAGTCTGTTTATTATCACAATTAGCACACAAGGGATGGGTCAATAGGGAGACCACATAATATAAAGGAAAACAAGAATACAATAGACTATACTATACCTCTGGGCTTTGCTACACAAGTGATTGCCCTGTGTTGTAATTGACAAGCTCCACTCACTTGCCCACTTCTTTAATACCACATCTAAACATACTATTCTCACCACTCTCACATCTGTAGCCTCTCCATCCTGCAAATAACCATTCACTTTAAACTGTCCATCTGACTCAGTAGTGTCTTTTGTATGAAATACCTTTAAACATTACTACTAAGCTCCTGAGTCACTTCTAGAATCATTGATGGCCTTTCTTTGTTATTGTTGTAATATCTGGAGTGGACAAATTTATTAGCATCCTGACAGCTCATTGAAAACGTGCTGTATGCTTCCTGAAAAGTGATTAAATAAAATGTGATAGCCCCATGTATACTTTCATATATTTTGATATGTCATTGAGTAAAGCAAAGCAAGAATGAAAAATATCAAGTATTGCTTAATCTACAAAGATATTCTAAAATGGTAAGGACACAATTGTTGCTTTCCTTAGAAAATATCATAAATAAATGGATTAGAGTGATTTTTCAAACTATCTGTTTTCTTTAATTAGTATCACACATATCTGCAATTGTGCAATCAGTCATTCAGCCTATTTAAATGGAGAAAAGTAGTCACTCTGTTGTTTGGTATCATCTTGTGTCCCACACTGGATTTGGACCAGAGAAAGCAAAGGAGAGAGTTGTCTGAGGAGATCAGAAAGAAAATTGAAGACACTCATATAAAAGGCAAAGCCTTTAACACCATCTCAAAGCAGCTTGATGTTCCTGTGACAACAATTGAAAAATCATTAAAAATTCAAGCTCCATGGGACTTTAGCCAACTTTTTTGTACACGGCCGCAAGAGGAAAATCAACCTCAAAATGGGCAAAAGGATAGTGAAAATCACAGACAAAAAGTCAAGCACAACTTCCAATCAGCGATACAAGCTGAACTCCAAGGTCAGGATTCATTAGTGTCTGATCTGTTGCTTTTTGAGTAACAGTAGACTCAATGGAATAAGACTCGGGAGGACTTCACTGTTGAAAGAAAAATATACAAAAACAGACTGGAAATTGCTAAAAAGCCACCATGTTTCTGGGAGTATATCCTTTGGACAGATGAGACAAACCAGAGTTCTTTGGCAAGTGAAATCAGTTCTGTGGCCACAGACAAAAAAATTAAGTTTTCAAAGAAAAGAATACCATGCCTACTGTGAAACATGGATGAGGCGCCATTATGTTTTAGGGCTGCTTTGCTGCATCTGGCACACGGAGCCTTGAGCAGGGAACAGTGAAATCTCAAGACTATCAAGGCATTCTGGAGCAAAATGTACCGTCCAGTGTGAGAAAGCTCTGTCACAGTCGCAGTTCATGGATCCTCTAACGGGACAGTGGCCCATAACATATAGCTAAAATCATCCAAGTATGGCAAAGAACATAAACATTGTACTATTCTAAATTGTTCTTATATGATTCATGTTTTGAATCCTATTGAACATCTATGGAAAGAATTGAAACATGCATTCTGGAGAAGGCACTCTTCAAACTTGACACAGCTTGAGCAGTTTGCTTAGGAAGAGTGGGCTAGACTACCTGTTGGCAGGTGCATAAGTCTTATTGAGAGCTACTCTACACGAATCTCTTGTTAGCAGTGATTGCCTCTAAGGGTTGTGCAACAGAATGTTAGGATAATGGTCTCATCATTTTTGTCCAAGCCGTTTTCATTTGTTATTATTTGGTATTTTCTTTTTTTCATGGAGGGGTACCAACAAATTTGGTCACGTCTGTATTTAGATTTTTAAAATTGATCACTGTCTTTCATTGGAAAGTCCATTCAATTTCAGCACTAACAATTTGCTATTCTGCATTTTAAGAGGATTCCTGCATTTATTTTTTCCACAATAAGAGTGTGTCTTGTCATAATAAAACAAAAATGAACATTTCTCTTCCAGAGTAAAAAAAAGTGTTTGCTGTCCTAGTTAGTACCAAACACATTAACATTTTGTTGCATTGAGTTCCACAACTTAAATATAAATCTAGGGATCTGTATTGAAAAAACATGTTTAAATACTTCTTCAGCTGTGTAGTGCTTAGTTTGTAAATTTCTTAAGAGCAGCTTGCCTTTTTAGTCTTGCAATTAGTTACACAAATAAAGGGACATTCAGTAAATAACGTCTGGACTGGCTATGCCCTAAGCATTCAATAGAAAATCAGATTCATAAAAACGATGGAAGAACAGATATTTGGGGGAAAACCGATAGCAATGTCATCCCATTGATTGAAAACACTTTACTCTAATTTCACCTTCAAACTAACTGCTAATCTTAGAGGTTCACATACTTTTGCCACTCACAAATATGTCATATTCGATCATTTTCCTCAATAAATAAATGACCAAGTATAATATTTTTGTCTCATTTATTTAACTGGTTTCTCTTTATCTACTTTTAGGACTTGAGTTAAAATCTGATTATGTTTTAGGTCATATTTATGCAGACATATAGAACATTCTAAAGGGTTCACAAACTTTCAAGCACAACTGTAGTAGTTTTGAACTTTATGGTGGGTATTTTTTGGAATTGGTGGTAGGATTGGAAGGAAACTCAGTGTTACTCAATTAAATAAATTTTGAAATTCTTGAGAAGATCCTCTGCTTCTTTTCACTGATCTGAACCTAATGACTCAAACCACTTTAAACACTGAAAAGCTGATCACCGAGTAGCATTAATGGTATAATGTGAGCTATAACACCAGAGTTTCATTACATATGTAACAGTTTATTTGATATAGTTCTTTATCTGTTTTCTTTGCCTGAAGGATGGAGCCCAAGTTTACTTAAATACCTAAATTAGGATAAAGTCACAACTAAGGGGCTGACTGTGTGTGACAATTCACAGTACACACACAGACTGATAGCTGAATTAAACTATTAGCCAATGTGTAGAATTTGTATGTTACCCCCACCCCCAACCCATGCTCACGATGGCTAACTCTGAGGAATCATGTCTTCGTCAATGAATACAGTCATATGAAAACGTTTGGGAACCTCTCTTAATTCTTTGGATTTTTGTTTATCATTGGCTCAGCTTTCAAAGTAGCAACTTCCTTTTATTTTATGACATGCCTTATGGAAACAGTAGTATTTCAGCAGTGACATTAAGTTTATTGGATTAACAGAAAATATGAAATATGCATCATGACAAAATTAGACAGGTGCATAAATTTGGTCACCCCAACAGATATATTACATCAATACTTAGTTGAGCCTCCTTTTGCAAATATAACAGTCTCTAGATGCCTTCTATAGCCTTTGATGAGTGTCTGGATTCTGGATGGAGGTATTTTTGACCATTCTTCCATACAAAATCTCTCCAGTTCAGTTGAATTTCATGGCTGCTGAGCACAGACAGCCTGCTTCAAATCATCATATAGATTTTTGATGATATTCAAGTCAGGGGACTGAGACGGCCATTCCAGAACATTGTACTTCTCCCTCTGCATGATTGCCTTTGTAGATTTCAAACTGTGTTTTGGGTCATTGTCTTGTTGGAATATCCAACCCCTGCGTAACTTCAACTTTGTGACTGATGCTTGAACATTATCCTGAAGAATTTGTTGATATTGGGTTGAATTCATCCGGTCCTCGACTTTAACAAGGGCCCCAGTCCCTGAACTAGCCGCATAGCCCCACAACAAATTTGACAGTAGGTAGTAGGTGTTTGTCTTAGAATGCAGTGTTCTTCTTCCGCCATGCAAAGAGCTTTTTGTTATGACCAAATAACTCAATTTTTGTCTCATCAGTTCAAAGCACTTTGTTCCAGAATGAATCTGGCTTGTCTAAATGAGCATTTGCATACAACAAGCGACTCTGTTTGTGGCGTGAGTGCAGAAAGGGCTTCTTTCTCATCACCCTACCATACAGATGTTTTTTGTGCAAATTACGCTGCATTGTAGAACGATGTACAGATACACCATCTGCAGTAAGATGTACTTGCAGGTCTTTGGAGGTGATCTGTGGGCTGTCTGTAACCATTCTCACAATCCTGTGCATATGCCACTCCTGTATGTTTCTTGGCCTGCCAGACCTGCGTTTAACAGCAACTGTGCCTGTGGCCTTCCATTTCCCGATTACATTCCTTACAGTTGAAACTGACAGTTTAAATCTCTGAGATAGCCTTTAGCAGCCTTCCCCCTAAAGCAGGATACTGAGCAATCTTTGTTTTCAGATGTTTTGAGAGTTGCTTTGAAGATCCCATGCTGTCACTCTTCAGAGGAGAGTCAAAGGGAAGCACAACTTGCAATTGACCACCTTAAATACCTTTTCTCATGATTGGACACACCTGTCTATGAAGTTCAAGGCTTAACAAGCTAATCCAACCAATTTGGTGTTGCAAGTAATCAGTATTGAGCAGTTACATTCATTCAAATCAGCAAAAGTACAAGGGGACCCACATTTTTGCACAGCCAGTTTTTCACATTTGATTTAATTTCATACAACTAGATTACAAAACACAGAACGAGATGTTACTATCCTTGTGCAAGCACGTACAATAGGTTCAGTTACGCTTGTCGGTGAATGGTGAATGGTAGACTTAGAAATGTTTTCCAGAATATTGGGACGCATCATCAGTAGTGTTCCTCTGGCTCATGGGGTGTTTCAGCCTTTCACACCAATATTGGGACGCATCATCAGTAGTGTTTCTCTGGCTCATGGGGTGTTTCAGCCTTTCACACTATACACCTTCACCAGAGGCGGCCAGCTATAGGGTGATCAGCCCTAAGCTTGCATCCCACTCCCAATTAGTCATGAGCGTCGCTTTGGTGCCAAATGACTCACATCTCATGAACCTATGTATGGCAGCCTAGGTCTGTTAATTGGGGGCCCAACAGGGGATATTCCTCTTCATCCAAAGCCACTGGCTACTTCTATCCGCTGCCTCTGATGCAGCTTTGATGGCTGTGCGCTGTCTCTGGCCCCTAATTCCCAGGTCTCTAAGCAGTTTGATGGTAGATATTGCCACAAACCCTCTGCATCCAACTTCCACTGGGCGAACCTCCATGGTCCAGCCGTGATGTTGCGCTTTAGCAGCCAACTCAGCATAGTGTAGATATTTCCGCTCATATGCCTCATCCACGGAATCCTCCCAGGGTACGGTGTGCTCGATAATGTATCCCTTCCTTAAGGAAGGGGACCAGAGCACAATGTCAGGTCTCAAAGTAGTAGAGGCAATCTCCGGAGGAAACACCAACTGTTGGCCAATATCTACCAGCAGTTTCCAGTCGCGTGCTAAGCACAGCTGGCCTCTTTCCGATGGTGTTTAGTTGCTCCTGGTAACTGTAGCCCCTTCTTGGACAAAGGCAATCGTCCATGGGTGATTAGATATTGGTTGTGGAAGGGCATTGATGAAAGATCGTTTTTCCTCCATTATGGAAGAAAGGCTCTTTAGGACCTGGTTGTGGCGCCAAGTGTATCGCCCTTGGGTGAGACTGGTCTTCCACCCTGTGACTATATGTCGGAGGGAGGCTGGCCTGGAGCAAAGGGCACACCCTGGATCTTCACCAATCCACTGATGAGATTGAGATGGAGATTGGTTGGTGTTGGCAGGACGTCATAAGTGGCTCTGATGGTAAAGCTCAGACTCGTCGTCTCCATAGCACACACATCATTCCAGCTAAGCTTCCTTCTTTCAACACTGTCCCACCGTGTCCACTGCCCCTGTTTGCCAAGGGAGACTGCCTTCGCCCACCTTGCAGCCTGCTCCTGATGACGTACTTCCTCCACCACCATCCTCCTCCGTGCTTGAGCAGTGGCTTTATTCCAGGCTGGGCGACTAGTTGTAAGGCCAAGGCCTCCTCTTCCATGCTGAACATTCCCCACAATGTCAGCATATCTGAGAGCTGATATTGCCTCCTTTACCACTGCTGCTGGTCTCCATTTTCGCCCAGTAGCCAAGGTTGGTGCGTTGCTCCTCAACACATTGTGCTGAGAATCATTCAATGTCATCTGCAGTCGTATTTTAGTGCACTTGTACTCCTCTGTGAGGCTGGTGAGGGGCAGCTTGAGGACACCATCTCCATAGAGGTCTATGGTGGTAAGGCAAAGCGGAACCCTGAGCTACTTTTTAATGTAGGCTGTGACTCCTCTTTCCAGCTTCTCTAGTATTGAGATGGGGACCTCATAAACTGAAAGGGGTCACAATGCCTGGGGTAGGAGACCAAACTGGAAGCACCAGGTCTTTAATTTCCCAGGTAGCTGGGTGCTGTCAATGGACCGTAGACCAGCATTAATGTCCTTGCTCAGTTGTTTCACCTGGTCTCTGTCTTTCAGGCTGGCATCATAGCACCTTCCAAGGCTCTTTACAGGCGATTCCGATACTGTGGAGATTGGCTCATCTCTGATGAAGAACCTCTGGTCAGCAAGCACTCCCTTTACCACTGAGATGCTGCGTGACTTAGATGGCTTTACCTTCATCTGGGCCCAACTGATATTCTCCTCCAGTTTTCTGAGCAATCTCCTGGAGCATGGGACGGTGGTAGTTAAGGTGGTAATGTCGTCCATGTAGGCTCTGTGGGGAGGGAGGTGCAGAGAAGAGCCAACTCGTTGCCCCCCCACGACTCATTTTGAGGCTCGAATGATGATCTCCATTGCCATGTTAAACACCAAGGGAGAGACTGTGCATTCAGCCATGATTCCTACCTCCAAGCACTGCCATGAAGTTGTAAATTCCGGAGTTTAAAAGCAGAACTGCAAGTCCTGAAAGTAGGCTTTAACCAAAGTTGTGATGATGTCTGGGATGTTGAAGAAGCTGAACGCATACCAAAGGAGCTCGTGGGGCACAGAGCCAAAGGCATTAGCGAGGTCCAAAAAGATTACATGTATGTCCCTTTTCTCCTGCTTTGCCATTAGGATCTGGTGCCAGATCATGCTAGCATGTTCTAGACCGCCTTCTATATAGATGTGTCAATATATTCATTTCTGCGCAGGTACTCGGCCATCCTCCGTGCAATGATACTGTAGAAGACTTTACCCTCCACATTAAGCAGGGAGATTGGACGGAACTGGCTGATGTTCATTGCGTCCTTTTCCTTTGGGATCAAGACCCCACCTGCCCTACGCCACACTTTGGGTATGGTTCTCTTCTGCCATACTGTTCTCATGAGCCTCCAAAGAAACCTACAAAAATCTGGTGCATTCTTGTACACTTTGTATGGGACTCCATTTCGCCCAGGGGCTGATGCTGTTCTCGCCCGATAGACTGTCTTCTGAACCTCTTTCCATGTTGGAGGGCTAATCTCAAATTGATGTATTGGGGGGTCAATTGGTGGAATGTCTGAAGGGATGACCAGGTGTTCATGGCGCCTTGGATCAGAGTGTGTTGTTCTCAAGTGCTCCTCCATTTCGTTCTTTGTTGTTTTTAGAACTACGCTTTTTTCCTTGGTGAAGAGAGTCTTTAGGAATTTGAAGGGATCTCTGTAGAACTGACTTCTTGTTTGTTCTTTCTTCCTTCTTCGTTTCCGTAGATTCTCTGCTCTATGGAGGGATGCCAGACAGATTTTAATGTCAGCTTGGAGAGTGCTTATAACCTCCTTTTCCACTCCAGAGGCCTTCTTCCAAAGTTTCTTAAGTCGTCTCCTTTCTTGAACAAGACGCTTAATTTCCTGTTGCCTCCTGGAAACTGGTGGGGTTGGGGCCTGCTTAGCGCCTTTTGTTTCTTGTATTCCGAATCGTTCTGCCCCGTACTGATAAATAATGTCTCCCATTCTCTCCAACTTCTTATCCACTGTGCCTCGAAGTTGCTCGAGGGCCAAGGTTATGTCAGAATTCACCATCTGCCACAGCTTTTTCTCCCTAGCACCGGGCCACTTCACACGCAGCCTGTGCCCTGGAAGTTTCCTCTCGACTGCAGGTCTGGGGGTTTGGGTGGAATCCACCGCTGATGTTTGTTCCACTGTTGATTCTGTGCTTGAGTTTACATCCTCCATGACAGCGGTGTTGATGCACTGCAAGCTATGGTTTGCGTCTAGCTGCTGCGCTTCACTCGACTGATTTGACCCTTTTCGCAGAAAGTGATCAATGCGAAGCCCCTGTCTCTCTTCCCTCAAACACTTTTTCTTTCCCTGGTGAATCCTCAACCCCGGGTAAGATGTTATTTTACTCCATCCACCGGTACATATCTGCAGTTTGTGGTCTGCTGTTGTGGCTGTAGGTGTGCCGATTACTGTAGTGTTCCCTTGTACTGTGCTATCTTTACTCATAGTCATTTCCGGTCCAGTCATTACCATATTGTCAGCTGATGAGTCTTCTTCCGCCCCCGCTCTCGCAGACTCTGGGGGTGTTCTCCTTCTTTGACTTTTTGAAGCTTTGGTGGATGTCTCCAACATGCTAAAAAAGCATGGAAGACTACAGTCGTGGGCAGCTAACCCAAGACTGTCCCAATGAGGTCTGTTCCCTCCTAAAAGCTGTCTCTCCAAGTCGTTACAAGGTCTTTTCCCTGTCGTCAGCTGATCTTTCTCAGCAGTCACTGGACGGGTCCAGATGGTCAGATTACAAAACACAGAATGAGATGTTACTATCCTTGTGCAAGCACGTACAATAGGTTCAGTTACTCTTGTCGGTGAATGGTAGACTTAGAGAAGTTTTCCAGAATATTGGGACGCATCATCAGTAGTGTTCCTCTGGCTCATGGGGTGTTTCAGCCTTTCACACCAATATTGGGACGCATCATCAGTAGTGTTTTAAATACTGCTTCACTAAAAATCTTTGTTCGGAAAACACCCCATTACTCAGATGTTCCTAAGAAATGAAAGACATACCACTGTTATCTTTTTCGTTGAAAGTAGAGTAAATTATTATGCAGGGGTTCCCAAACATTTTCATATGACTGTATAAGTTGACCTTGCTTATGTGACCATTATTTCCAACACCATGATTTTAACAATGCATCAGTAAAATCATTTTACCTGTGAGTGGTTTTTAGAATTCCCATGTTCTATTTGAATATGCATCAGTAGTTCATTAAAAAGTAACCTGATAAATTTGCACTTGTATTCAGAAATTAATTTTACCTAATTAAACTATACAGTATGTTGGTCACCCTGATTTAATTAAAAAATTATCTACTTTTTTTTTCTTTATTATACTGTTTATACTTTATGGTTATATATTTGTATGTTCTCTTTGCTATAATGATCAAAATATAAAAAGTGGATTTTTGTGGATACTTATGTAACATTAATAAAACTAGCAATTTTGTGAGTGCAAGTTTAGTCAAGAGAATTGCTCCAGTACTAAGAACCAAAAGAGCCTTTGTCAACACAATATGGGGCTTCAAAACAATAAAGGGTGATATAGCTTTATCAACATACAGAAGACCAGTGGGGCTTCATCAGCAAAACTAGGACCAGTGGGGCTTCATCAACAAAGGAGACCAATGGGGCTTCATTAACAATGGAAAAGCCAATGGGGTATTTTCTTCACCTTAATACTGGTGGGGCTTCATCTGTACAGGGATGGACTAAATGATGAAGCATTATCACTACAGAGGTTTTTGGTGATTCTTCATTATCAAAGAATCAAAGACATCACCAGCAAAGCTTTACCATAAAGCAATATGCCAGTGGGGCTATATCAGCACATGGAAGGCCGGTGGGGCTTCATTACTGTTGAGAAGACCGGTGGGGCTTCATCAGAACACGGAAGGCCGGTGGGGCTTCATCAGATCATGGAAGGCCGGTGGGGCTTCATCAGAACACAGAAAGCCGGTGGGGCCTCATCAGTGTATGAAAGGTCTATGGGATTAATCATTGCATGGAGGATTGCTGTGACCTCTTCATCACATGGAAAACTTATGAAGCTTCCTCAACACACAGAATGATAGACAAGCTTCTCCAAAGGATATATTTATTTATCCTAGTTTTTCCTTTTTGTATTGTCAAAAAGATTTGCACTAATGAAGAGCAGTATAAAACACAAACTAACTTTTACATTTTTTTTTTTGTGGAATAGTCATCCATGATTATACATGACAATTTGCATTATCCTAATTATTTTAAATTTAAATGATCTTTAGTAAATATTTATAACTATTAAGAGTTACTAAAAGTTTATATTTTTGTGTTTTATTTCTTTTGGTATATTTCAATGTTACGTCATTTAAAGTGAATGTTTTGTTTGACTTTTTTCTCATACCCTATATTATCAGGATCATTACATTTTATTAAATGTTGCATACAGAAAACACTTTAATCCTAATTTTATCACAAAGGCTGACATATTTAATTTACTACGTTAATTTGTAATTATTTCTTTTTAAATATTGCCCATCTTTTTATGATACCTTTTTAATGATTTGTATGTGATTTCTGTATATAATCTGCCCCATTTTTTAGGTCCTTAAAGCATACTGGATTGCTTCCTGTCATGCTTTTTTCCAGAAGTCCTGATTTCAGCCCTGAAGTATTTTACCTTAAAGAAACAAATCCACAGGCCATTATTTCAGCAATTCGCCAGGCTACATTCAACAAGCTTGTAAGTCTACCTCCAAATAAAACAGTATTAAGTACTCTACCATTAGTAAAAAAACGTCTAAGAGATGTATTTATTACTTTAAACATGTGGAGATTTGCTTGTCTTCTGTTTATGTATACTTGATTTCAGTGTATGAAATATGTTATAAAAGAAATGAAAACGAGCAGCACTTTTTACAATTTACAAATTCATAATTTATTTAGTCTGTACTTTTTTTTATGAGTTTTACATATTTATTGACTAATTTAAAAAGGTTGTGTTTATTTCTTTTTTAAGCTGATAATCCAAGCCTATGTTCTTTACCAATAATATCCTAGTGGTTGTGTAGCCTGGTTTAGCTTATCCTGAAGAATTTGTATATAAATTATCACCTGCAAGAGAAAGGGTTGGGGTCAAGTGCAATGCCCATCATCTGCAGGGCAGCACCAGCTGGTCTTAATCTTGGTAATGGAAACTTAAAATATAGAGTGTAACTTCAGTCGTTGGAAAAGGCTTCCACAGGATTTTAAAAACTACTGGCTAAAAATTGTCAGACTTGTACACATAACATTACCTGGATGGTTGATTTCTTGCCTTCTTTAAACTGTGCTCATTAATTACGTTCTCTATAAGCTGCACATGCACCTTTTCTCTGGGTGCCACCAAGTTTATAAATGCTGCAAATCCTGAAACTCTATGGGGAACTCCCTAATCTCTACCCAACCCCAGTTTTTCATTTGTGTCTTAGTGATTCGCAAGATTTGGTACTCCACAAGGGTTCCTCAAGTGTACCACTATGTGTTCAGTACCAGCTCATATGTTATTTACATCCACTTATTAGTAATTAAAGTTAGAGAGAACATTCTTCCTAAGAGGGGTCCTCGGTAGGTATTGGAATACTGACATTCTCCCAGAAGGTGTGCTGTCCGTTTAGAGTTTGTGCCAGTGGATAAGGGTAGTTACCTCCTTGTAGCTTTTAAGATGTATCAGAAAAGATTTTACTGTTGGTGTGCTTCTCACAGACTCTTTCTTGGAGATGTCTTTAGTCATGTGGGCCATTACAGAGACACCTGAAAGAATGTGATAGGAAGCGACAGTCTGTCTAATTGAATAATAAATTGTTATTGTATTTCTGTGCAGTCATGGATTGTCCAGTACAAGTAGTATGTTCTTACCCAATTTTGCTCATATATGTGTTTGGTACTACTGCAGCTTTGGGCAAAAGTTAGTGAATGACACATTAATGACATATGATCTAAATCTGTACATTTTAGATACTGTGTTCAGGAGAGAAAAATCCTGAGCAGTCATCTGAACACCACTCCATGTTGAGTTGGCCAATATTACTATTAGGAATCAGGCATGCACTGCAAACCTGCTCCTTCAGTCTTAGTCACATACTTAGTGTAACCTCCTAGAAGTAGCTATTTCTTACTTTCAGTCTGTACTACAAGTATTGAAAGCAAATTCTTGCCTTATTACATTTGTTAGGCAGAATGCCCCCATATGTGGGTACAGATGCAGATGAGCAAGCAAGAAAGAACTGATAGCAAACAGGTTTAAGAAATTGTAAAATATAAATTGTGTTAATAAAAACTGAAAATAATGCAATAAACAAAAATATTCTTCTAAATAACAGTTTGTAGTGGGTCTCTGTTTTCTTTTTCTTTAAATACTATGAGTAATTTGGCTATTCAGTTCAAGATAACACATGGTTTCATTGTGTTGGAGAAAACAGAATTAGACAGTGGCAATCCACCCCAATTCAATTCAATTTGATTCAATTAGTTTATTTATATATTACAACCTTCACTGACTGCAGGCATAACATGCTGTGAGAAGTTTACAGATAGAAGCAAATATCAACTTTACAAATTACTAATTACATAATGACTACACATAAAGACTATTGTTACTAGTGCTGTGAGTCTAGTGCACTGACAATAGGCAATTGGTGATAAGTATGTTGCACCACAGTTTCCACTCCTGAAACATGCAAATTATATAAAATCTATTTTGTGCTACAATTTTGTTATTTTTACCTTAACTGTGATTTTATGTTATCAATGACACAGCATGGTCAATCAAGAAATATGTTGTAAATATTTTGTAAAAAAAAAAAAAAGTCTAACATTTTAAAGGGTTATGGAAATGTTTTATGGGCTCTGTGATCAAACTAAGGCAAATTTGATCTTACAGAGCAGTACCCTCAATGCCTACATTGATGCATGTGAATCCCTTTCTCCTCTTAATTGCTAGGGTAATCTCTGACCCTGCTGCAAACCCAAATTGAATTAAGCAAGTTTAAAAATGTTTCATTTTGGGTGGAATGACATGAGTTTGAAAACAATGGCACTTTCCAACTGTGCTTGAAAATTCAAAGGTTATGTAACATTCTGTTATCCTCATGAAAATAAATTTACAATTGACTTATACAGATATTTTGGTGTATTATCGTTTTGTTTATTCCGTCCCAATTATTTACAATTGATTGAATTCCTAAACCCATCTACAAATATACAAATTATGCTATAATTCAGCTCAGTAAATACTAGGTAACATTCGGTTAATTACAGTAATTTATAATGGATTTCATTTTGGGATAATGCTGAACGTGGTTCCTTTCAGGCACTTTTATATTGTTTTTATGGTCTTTACTTGGAATGTTTTATACTTTCAATGATGTTTGAGCCTTTTAAATCATATTTTTTATTTGCTGTATATTTTATTACTGATTTTGCAATCCAATTAAGATTGAAAGCTTTACATCACTTCCTAATAATTTTTCTGCATAAATGTTTTCAGATTTTGCAAATACTGCATATAGATTATATCCTTAATGATCTGTTTGTTTCAATATTCACCTATTCAGCATTTTCTTTGTTACATCAAGAAAAAATAACTGTGAAAACAAAGAAACCTTTTTTTATAATAGGGTTTCTGTTAATGCAGAGCAGGGGGTGTTTACCATTGTTCTTTGTAATATTTTGTCAGTGCTTATTGTTAATGGGGATGAAAATAAATTTACCTGCAGGCTGTTTTGTGCTTGAATAATTTTATTATTTAATCAGATGTAAACACCAATTGCCATAAAAAGGGAAATTAATGTTTGGTTCCAAATGGCGTTAACAGGAAATGAATTTAGCTGTACAGCTGTTGAAAAACATTAGCTTTTTTCTCTCTGTATCAGATTACATTAAAGAAGATAGTAAAAGAACATCTGTTAGCAATTACCTGTTTTTCTCTGGGACAGCAAATTGACATAGTGGTCAGCCAGAAAAAGGTACATGATAGTTTATATGGAACAAGTTCAGAAAATGCTTAAATTACCATACAATTATTTGTAAACATTTAATAAAAAGAAGAAAAAAAAGTATTTTCATCCATCCATCCATTATCCAACCCGCTATATCCTAACTATAGGGTCACGGGGGTCTGCTGGAGCCAATCCCAGCCAACACAGGGCACAAGGCAGGAAGGGCAGGGCGCCAGCCCACCGCAGAAAAAGTATTTTATGACTTCTAAAAGATTTTTGTCCTGGTGGCCTAGATAGTCATTAGGCACATGCCATGAACTCTCCCATAAGTAAACAATCACTACTGATATGTCTGTTGTTTACATGACATTAATGCTTCATGTCTTGTGAAAGATATTGAAATATTATTAAAATACCTGTTAGCTTTTCTTGTTTTTTTCTCTGTACATATGCCAATAAATGTTATTTGACTACAATGTTTTAGCAACTGTGATATAGTCTTATTATTTACAGTGCATTTAATGGAAGTAGAAGAGTTCTTATACAAGAAAAAAAATCATATTTAACAAGATTTCCCTTTTAGCAACAGAATTTTAATATATATGAAAGTAATAACTAAAAAACTGATTTATTTATGCAGTGTAATGCATAATTACTTCTAAATACAGTACTACTGTACAATCTACCATGCAAGAATTTTTTAAACCTTTTTAAAGCCTCCTATAATGCTTTTTATAGATTCAGATATATTGATTTTATAGATTAGATGGCAATTTAGACTTGTTGATCTAATTCAAGTTGATCTGTTTAGTAATGTAGCTGTTAGTTTCACTATAGAGAAAAAAACTGTCACTATAAAAAATATCTTTTTAAATATGGAACAAATCACAGTTATATATTTTAAAAATCTGTTTTTAATGTCACATCCCAAATTACAGATCTCGGTGTGATCACTTTGTATTTTTCTGCACTTCTTGTACTTCTCACCAACTGTTCACCTTTACTAATGGTAGTGTCAAAAACAAAAGTCTGCTTGGTAGGGTGTGCAAAGAGGGGTAGGCTGTCATTTGTCCTTTTCATTGGGGGACATTGCACATAGGCATTTAAAGCCAATCCACAAAAATTGCACAGCTTTTACTGTCAAAATATTGGAAGACAGGCTACCTGCTCACTGCTAAAACACAATTGAATTGCTTGCTATCTGTAATGGAAGTAGTCAGAGGAAGATGTTAATACCACTTCTTATTATTAAGTGCTTTCATGAAGCTCTATTAAGATAGAACATTAAATGTTAAGATTTTGTATATATTTAGTAAATTAAGGTTTGCTCTGTATTTTAAGAGAGTGAGCATTCTGAAATTTCATAGATCTGTTTATTGACCCAGAAAAAGTATACAAAAATTATACAAATTTCATGTTCTCCTCTTAGCACTGTGGTCTTGAATTGTGGGGTACCTCTGTAAATTCACAAAATTGTGTTGTCTGGAGGTATTTGCTCCAAATAGGGTTAAAGACAACAAAGTGGTCTAATGTTAATGACTAGACCAAGCACAATACGTACATTTTCCTTTATAAATGTTCTAGTAACAGGATTCCCAGGACTCACTCCTGGGTCTGGAAGTAGTATTTACTAGTTAGTGCTTGGTGTCCTGGTGGGCCAGTTACCCACATAGCTTGGTCAGCCTTAGCCAGAAAAAGTTGTATGCACCAAACATATGGGCTTATGGACAACATGGTAAAAGCTCACGGTCTGTTACAATACCAATAGAGTGACTGGCCCATGCATGCCACACTTCGGTTCTTGAGATATTAAATATTGCCTTTGTATAACTTTGGTGCATACATGTTACATCTTCCACACTGCAGCTCAAACAACTGTCCACAGTTTTCCACCTTTTTAAAGACATTGGAGTTGGTGCTTGGGTGCCATCTACAGACACAGTAGTCCTATTTGGAGACTTCAGCATTCATGTGTGGCATGAAAGAGAAACTTAACAGGGCAAACCTGTTGATACTGGATTTATTGAAGTAGACCCTGCACTATATAGTCACAAGTGTTGACACACTTTTATGATGTTGTCGGTTTGTGTCTAACAGGTTGATCCAATAAATGTGAGACCCTTAATGGAGCTTAATTGTTTCTTCCATTATCCAACTGTTTTTATCCTTGCAGTCAACACATGCCTCCAGTACTGGAGGACCATCGAGTCTTGCAAAACCTCTGTCAAATATATTGAGCTGTTTATACAGGAAATGTTTTACAATTATGAATCCTTGATGCATTGTTTTTTTTTTTTTTTTCTTTCAAAAATCACTGCACACTGGGAAAATCTATGAAGTGGATACTAATAAATGTTATCCATTTATTTAAAAAAAAATGTTATTGGCCTGATTCAAGCAACTGTAAGTCAGTTGATATAAGCTTATTGTGTGCCATAGGTAAATTCAGGGAAGCAGTTACTATGAAAAAGATAAAGCATAATTTGGCAAGAACCAGGGGCCTCATGCATAACGGCATGCGTAGAATTCACACTAAAACATGACGTACAGACAAAAGCAGAAATGTTCGTATGCACAAAAAAATCCAGATGCATAAATCTATGCGTACGCCAACTTGCACATTCTTCCGCTACATAAATCCCGACCAGTGGGAAAAGTAACATACATGCACGTGCCTGGTGCCACTCCCCAACTTCTTCTAGAATTACGCCTCTTTGAATATGGAAATCAATATAAATAGCACTTAAGCTCAGCGTTCTGTGAAAAGGCAATGGCAAAAGCATGGGAGAAAATAGAAGAATTTCAGCAAATACCAAGTGGGGGCAAGAAAAACATACTGTTTGTTAGTTTAAACAACAAAAGGAAGTTGATCGAGTAACATAGAGTGTCAGCGAAACTCGAAAGCTCAAGTTCACAAAGTCGCACAGTGCCCGAAGTAAAAAAGAAGTTGTCCAATATCAAAGTCACAGTGAAAAGGCAAGTCATAGCCCACTGTCTGCGTGTCATATGAAAGATTATTAGGGTACAGAGAAAAAAAAATAGGGACACTGTGGGGGGGATTTGAAATGTCAACTTTAATCTCGAAATTTCCACTTTAATCATGTAGTTAATTTTGTCATTAAAGTAGAACATCATAAACTTCATCTTAAAATGGTTTAATTTACTAGTTTCTCAAATCCCATCGTAAGTAAAGTAGCACATTAAATGCTTTGTTTTGTATGTGTTCTTCTATGTGTGTGAATCACTACATGCTTCTTAAACGGGCTTTCTCTTCCTCTTATATGACACAGAATCTATTACATACATGATATTACAACTCTCTGAATATTTTAAATACTGAGATATATACTTGATATCATTTTCATGATGATAGGAATTAAAGCATATTACTAAACATGGGAAATGGTGGCACAGTGATAGTGACGAGATTTCGCCTCTTCCAGAGATTGTTCAGATTGTTCCTGCCTCCCGCAAGATGCTTGCTGCGCCGTGCGCGACCTTTGATGAAATAATTTATTACAGCAGTACTGTCTCTTTCAAACGTACTAACCTCCTATTCCTGTCCTACCTTTTCTTTCTCCAAGTACCCAATCGCCACACAATCATCTCTGTAGTAGATGTTAAGCCCTCTGTACACTTAGAATGGCGATTCATCAGAACTTTTAAGGAACATTGAAATATCTTTGTAGTACATGTTTAATTATTCTCTCCATTTATCCTTCCAGTGTCACACCAGCCCCAGCAAGAATGTCGCTAGCAACACTGTGTCCTCACATGTTTAATTATTAACAATATAGATTATTTAAATAAAGTTAACATTTTATCTGTATAATGTAATAAACGTGTTTTGGTGCATTTCATCTTAAAATGATATTGTCATCATATGTAAATGGCTGAGGCAGCATGTGCTAGATGCTATATACCGATGATTCTCTTTCCAATCAGCTGCTGTAGAGCTGTGATTCCACACTTGGATACAGTGCTATAAATACTCTGAATAGTGCAGTGAGAGTAATATGGAAAAAGATGATCTGCTGTGGCAACCCCTAATGAGAACAGCTGGAAGAAGAAGAAGAAGAAAAGGTGCAGTGAGAGTAACAACGGTAAAGCAGCTATGGTATTTGGAATAGTTTGGCCATTCCATGGACCATTTTATTGTTACAGGTTAATTACAATCAGATGCCTCAAACTAATAAACAATATGCAGTTAATTTCAGTGTATATGATAAAGCTGCGTCAGGGATGTGGATTTAAAAAAAAAAAAAAAGGAAACCACACTGGAACAAAAGCACTGCTTTGATGCTGGGTGCCGCCAGTTTGCAAAACCGATCGGAGAACTTGCGTATGCCAGGGATTGAGCTAACGTGAAAATGTGCGTGGCTTTATGCCAAGTTTAGGTTTTATACATCGCAATTTGAGCGTGAAATCAGGAGTACGCAACATTTTTGTGCATACACACCATTTATACATGAGTCCCTAGGTGTGTTATGGAGCAGCCACTATTCATCTATATGAATTTTAATGGGTCAGATATAGTTTTACTAATGTACAGGAATTCTGTGAGGAAAAAACAAAAGCATGTTATTACATGTGTGCAAATAATATTAAGCTTAAATATTTAAGCTTCAAAGTGGTGTCTGTAAGGGATCAGTATTGTAGCTACTTTACATAAGCAATCATGACAAGAATATAAACATGATGATTACATTTGCATAATATACTAAACAAGATGGGATAGCAGATAATGTAAGATCAGCAGAATCATTACAGCAGGTCCTTGGCAAAATAGAGGCTTAGGCAGATTTGTGGGAAATTAAATTTAATGCTAGATTTAGCATGTTTAGGAAGTGAGAATGTTATGCACAATGGGAGATATGAAACTTGAACATTCACCTTATGAGAAGGATTTTGGGGTTTAAGTTGGCTTTTCGATTCTGCATCCAAATAGTTAGAAGAACTTAGGAAGGGCTAATAGGATGTTAAATCATATAGCCCAATGTGTGGCGAACAAGTCAAGGAAGATTATGATTAACCTATTGTGAATCAAAACACAAATAGTCAGGAAGAGTGGGAGGATGCCCTGTTTAATACAAGAAATATCGAAAGGACAAAGTTAAGAAATTACGTCAGAATTTCAATGGTTGAAGCTTGGTAATGCTGCCAGGTCACAGATCTCCATACTACTTAGAAGCAGGTTTAAGAATGAGTTGTGAATTCTATTCAACAGGCATCTTAAATATCTCAGAAAGCAGAAGAGACCGGGAAATGTGACATTATAGGTGTTATGGGGCCTTCTCAACTCCAGCAATAGAAGAAGGGAAAAGGTTACTGACTGTGCCACATCTGTATCCCCCTCCCACTGTATTTCCTTTCACCAAAGCCCATGAAATACTCACTGTGTTTGCATGTGTGACACTATATAATGTACTTGTGAGTCTTAATCTAGAGTACTGTTTGCAGTTTTGATCTCCGTATTACAAAAAAGAGATTACAGAAAAGTAACAGCGGACTGATTTCAGGACCGCAAGGTATGAGCTGCAAAAATAATAGGAGCAGCTGAATATTTTTTAGTTAAAGCAAACAGAATCTAAAAAAACACCAGGGACAGAGAAGTATTTTACTTACTGTATGTATTCTTTATCATAATCTTTGGCTTCTGATCTGTGATTATAGATTTGTAAGCATGAAGTTACATTTGTCATAAACCTAATAAAACTCTACTAATTTTAGTGAATATTTAACACTTAACAGTAATAATCTTTTTAAAACTTGCTAAAAGGTTGTTTTATTTCATATTTAATAAAGGTTGAATAATTGTAATGACTAGACCAGGAGAAATTAAGGATGTGCTCTGAAGAGAAGCTTCTCCTTTCATCTTTGCACCAAATGTGCTTTGGGGAAAATAAATAAATTAATTAAAGAGTCATAAAGAGGGGACATAGTTTAGTTGAGTAAAAACCTTAAGAACAGCACACATTCTAGTGTTTTTGTTTTTACACATATCCTTGCTAAATTTCAGAGTGAGTGCTAAAAAGGAAAACATGAAAATGGGCGAGATGTGATATTAAAATGCTAGACTTTCATTAAGTAATCTTTTTCGTGAAAGCCTAAAAATCAAACAGCTTTGCAGTAATAGGTACTTAAGCCAGCTTCTTAAAACACGCTGCATCAGCAGGGGGCAGTGTTATATAAGTAATCTAAATGTGTTTGTTCTTTTATGACAACATCAACATTTATTTCAGCAGCACATTTTCATACAAAGGATGTAGCTCAAAGTGCTTTGCAAGATGTCAAAGAAATATTTACAAGCAAAGAAAAAACAAAAGTTAGGTAGGAATAATAATAAACAAATAGTACATAAAAAATAAATGATGCACACTCACATAAAGATAAATATATAATTAACAATATGCATATAATGTGAAACTGCACAAACAGTAGTACTTTGCTATTAGTATTATTACTGTTGTTGTCGTCTTATTTTATCATGATGCCATAAATAAATGCAATTATAGTGTTGCGTACATTTTAAAATTAAGATACATTATTCCTTGCAAGTGACAAGCAAGCACATGTAGGCTTCAGTGTGCTGATCAGAAACCTGGACTATAATACAATGCTAATTGCAATAAGATATTGTTTTTAATGAATGCGGGTTGTGTTGTGCTGTAAATGTTGATTTTTTTATCACTCATAATAACTGGCAATTATTTACTCTAGATAGATGCATTTTCTCCTTTATGCTGCATATTTTATGCTTTGTCTTATAGAGTGATGGATTAAGATGATTTTCTGTCATATTCCTTAATGTGCTTAGAGTCTTAGCCTCTGCTTTGGGTTTAGCTTTCCAAAAGTGAACACAAACTTTGTGTAATTATCATGAAAATGATGTCATAACTGATTACTACAATCCTAGTGAAAAAAAATACTTTATGATGTACTTATTATTTCATTAACATTGCAGAATTTTAGAAGGCTTGAATATACCTCATTGATGTAATATAGAGTATTCATAGTCACAGAGAGAGAGCAAACTTAATGACAGGAAATCTAAGCAGAATAGAACATCAATCAATTCTCTTATTCTGGTTGAGACAATTGAAAGATGGCAGAATTAAAAGGAAACTTAAAAAAAGCATGCAAACAAAACGAAGCACCCTAGCCCACAATCAAACCTGGAGCCCAAATGCTATGAGACAGCAACACTCCATACCAACCAAGTTATTGAGTACAGTTAAGTTTTCAAACTAATCTTTGTGATGGGCTGTACAATCAATTAATATTCTAACCATTTATTATAATATATTTAAAGCCAGAGTTTTTCTTAAATGAGTATATTGCAGCTACTTCCCTTTAAAGGAAGTGAGTGTTTTTATGGAATCTTTACTAATAAAAAGCAAAGCCCTCACTGACTGAAGGCTGAAATTTGGCAGGCTCATTCCTTACAGCTTACTTACAAAAGTTGGGTAGGTTTCATTTTGAAATTCTATGCGTAATGGTCATAACTGGAACGTATTTTCGTCCATATACTGTAATAGGATGCAGCTCGATAGCAGTGGGAGGCGAAGTTTCGTATTAAAATATTTAACCAATCACATTTCAGCCGCCATTTGTTGCCAGGCAGAGAGAATAGACTGCAGCTCGATAGCCGTGGGAGGCGCTTTTTGATCTGTCTTGGTTAAAAACAAAACTGACTGTAATGTATGCCATGGATGATTTTGCACTGATCTCCTTGACTTCCTTAATTAGAAAAATCTGAATGAGAGCATGGGGCAGCTGTTCACATTGGTATATTTGGCGGTGAGCATTCCTGTGTACACTGCTTCTGTCGAGCGGACATTTTCAGCCCTAAAGCGAAATCAAACTTATGCCAGAAATACCATAGGGCGGGTTCGCCTTTCAGCATTAGCTTCGATAGCGATAGAAAGTGAGGTTTTGATGGATTTTGTTTACAAATAATCCGAATTTTTGGTGAGTATATAATATATGAGATATTATTGATGTTTTTTATGTGTGTCGCGGCTGTGGCTGCAGTAGAAAGGAACTTGTTCATCCCTGGTTTGTCTATAAAATAAAGGCATTTATTGTGGCTACAGGAGTGTATATATATATATATATATATATATATATATATATATATATATATATATATATATATATACATACACACCGATCTACATACTGTCAAATAAACGAACCACACGCCGTTAAGAACACAAGAGGCTTAGCTCTAGCTGATGTCCGAGGTTCGATTCCGAGAGGGGGTGCAGTGAGTGTGTACGCCTGATGAGCCCAGAATTAGGGCGAAACACGTGCCGTGTACTGTTTGCATTATTTGACAGTAAAACTATTTCAATATATTCAATATATATATATATATATATATATCAGCGCTTCCCGATTCATTTTACCCTCGCACCTCCTTGGTTTGAGAAGAACTATGAAAAAATATGAAATTAACACAGAAAAACAGATCACCAATTGAAGCTTTATGAATAATGGATACTTTATTCACCATCAATAATTGTTTTGGTAAAGCCATACTCAGTGTAATCCTCCTTCCATGTTCTAATTTTTTCGCGACTAGGCATGATTAAATGAACGGTAAAAAAGTAAGTGCGAGGGTGACTTATCCAGACAGGCAGGCGACAGCTCAGTAGCTCAATTTGGATATAAGTAGGTTCTATTTAGTCGACAGAAATATCTTTGGTAGGAATGTAAGTTGAATTTAGTCTTTAAATTTCTATGGTGAAGAAAAATGTATGCAATGATGACTAAATTTAACTTACATTCCTACAATTCTGTCGACAAAATAAAAATTACTTATATTTAAAATTTAAATAGAACTTGAACAGATACGATAGTTCATAATACCCACGCAGCACTACAGTAAGTGCACGTAAGAGCAGGAGTCATCCGTTTTAACAAGCAGCATATTGCACTGATACGAAATAGCCTGCCCATTTAATTATTTAGGAATGGATAGATAAATTAAGATTTTTTACAAATAATGTTTTTCTTTTTTCTTCCTCGATGGATTCTGGCACCCCCAGCAACAGCTGCTCGCACCCCAAAGGATATATATATATTTATACTAGCAAAATACCCGCGCTTCGCAGCGGAGAAGTAGTGTGTTAAAGAAGCAATGAAAATGAAAAGGAAACATTTTGAAAATAACGTAACATGATTGTCAATGTAATTGTTTTGTCACTGTTGTGAGTGATGAGTGTTGTTGTCATATATATATATATATATATATATATATATATATATACACACACACACACATAAACATATATATATACATATACACATATATACATACATATATATCTACATATATACATATACATACACACATACATACATACACACACATATACACACAAATACATATATATATATATATATATATACATACACACACACATATATAAACATATATATACATATACATACATATCTACATATATACACACAGCTATTTCGTATCAGTGCAATACGCTGCTTGTTAAAATGGATAACTCCGCTCTTACGTGCAAGTCTGCGTGGATATTATGAACTATCGTATTTGTTCAAGTTCTATTTAAATTTTAAATAGAAGGAATTTTTATTTACAGACATATCTTTGGTAGGAATGGTAAAAACAGACAGGAATATTATTCGTGAATAAATCAACTCAAACCTTAAATAACTTAAAAGAACAAACATTCAAATTTCTTTACTCTTATGTAAATTTATATAAAAAATAAACTTAGATTTTAAATATCCCAAAAGATTTTGCTCTCCATAAAAATATATCCTTTCAAAATTATACAAATTCAAATATGAACATGCTGCATAACAAAACCTGGAAATATAAATAAAATGTGTTCCTTTCAGCAATAACAAATCAAATCATTAAGTTGTCTTTGCTCATATGTCATTTTAGAGCTGGACGCCTGGCATCTATTTTTGGCAACAAGTTTGTTTCTGTTTGGTGTGAGGTTCTGTGTTGTGGAGATTCTCAGGATGGATTGCAGGTGCTCATCAGTGAGGCGACTCCTGTGTGCTGTTTTGTTATTCTTTATCACTGAGAAGAGCTTCTCACACAGATATGTGCTACCAAACATGCACAAGGTTCGAGCCGCATGTAGACGGACTTTTTTTGTTCTTCAAAGTCACCAAAGCGCCGTGCAAACTCAGTGCGCTCAGTTTATCAGCAAAGTGCGATTTGGGAACACCGTAGTGACGACTTGGTTTAACATTACTTGGCAACAGGGAAAGTTGCACTGGTGCATTTGTGTCTCCCATAAAAGCAACTTCACTTGAAATCACTTTGTGATTGTGCACGGGTAAAAACGTCCGCTGAAGTGTCAGATTCTTATTTAATTCTTCTGCTTTCTGTATCTTCTGCATTGCATTCAGGTCTTTCAGCCTCACTGATGAGCACCTGCAATCCATCCTGAGAATCTCCACAACACAGAACTCCCTGATGTTTTGTCTCATAGTGCCGTCTTAGATTAAATTCTGTAATTACAGCCACATTAGCTCCACAAATGAGACACACGGGTTCAGTAAACATATACTCAGCCTCCCATCGGTTTTTAAAGGCTCTATTTTCAGAATCAACTTTTCTCTTCAGCATCGTGTGAGCTAGCTTCGCAATAACTTGCAGCATCATAAGGTAGACTTGATTAACGTGGTAAGTGTTCGGCAAGGCAGCTGAAGCGCTGCATTATGGGATCTGTAGTTTATTGTGTTACCAGCGCTTCATATACCCGGGCTTTAATAACAATAATACAGTATATAAAATGATCTCGGGCGGATATAATTACACGCCGGGCGGATGTGGCCCCAGCCCTTGAGTTTGACACATATGGACTAAATAGAACTTGAAAAGATATATTTTTTCAAATGTGATCGCAATTCAGATAGAGTTGACGCAAGACTACAGCCTGCATGCCTCAATAAGTCATCCTCCCTCGCTCTTACTTTTTACCGTTCATCTAATGAATACACTGAGTATGGCTTTACCAAAACAATCATTGATGGCGAATAAAGTATCCATTATTCGAGTATGTAGATCGGGATATATATATATATACATATATATATACCCGCGTATCACAGCGGAGAAGTAGTGTGTTAAAAAAGCTAGAAAAAGAAAAGGGAACATTTTAAAAATAACGTAAAATGACTGTCAATATACAGTATTTGTTTTGTGAGTGTTACTGAGTGTTGCTGTCATCAAGGATTTGATTATCATTATTTCTTTCAATCAGGTTCGTATTTGTAGGATGTGTTGTGTTCAAGTTACATTCCGTGTTTGTCAATCGCTGTAAAGATGACAGGTTTCATTCATCGATTCGTTTCTTACTGCATCAATAAACAGCTCGTCTTCTTCTTTATCTGAGACCTGACACACTGCATGCACGGGTTTTTTACACTGTCTTCCTTTAGCGGGACATTGACTTTTTCCACCGTGTGCTTTGTTTCCACAGTAGCTGCATTTATGAATATGCTTATCAGACGCTTCATATTTTTGCTGCCTTTTCAATTGTGTAATTCGGTTTTGTTCAGCTCTTTGGAACTGTTGCTTTTATCTGTGCACTGCGCCAGTTCATGTGAGCCACTCGGTGTACATGCATCGAAGGTTCCCAGCTGTGCTGGTGCCATCTCGTGCTATGTCCATGGCTGTATTTAATGTTACCTTAGTCCTGGCACTTAAAACTTTCTCTCGCAGTTTTGCTGAGTTTGTGCCAAACACCACACTGACCATCTCATCTTCCTCTGCATAAGCACAGTCCTTAACCCGTGAATATTTAGTGGGAGTTTGCTATTGGATTGCCGCTGACGGACGGCCTTATATGGGCAGGCACTAAATTACAAACGCCAGCGCAGCCTGTCTATGAACTTAATTTAAAGTGTAGGTTTACATCGTGCTTTGTTTCAAGTAGCAGAACTCATCAATATGGTTGTATATGTCACTCGCCGCTTCTTATTGTTTCGCTGCCTTCTCAATATATATGTTTTCTTCAGCGCTTTTTTGAGGTCTTCCTGATTTTCTATGTGCTGCGTGATTACGTGGGAGGCGTGATGATGTCACACGAAACTCCGCCCTCACGGCGTTGAAGCTCATCTCCATTACAGTAAATGGAGAAAAACTGCTTCCAGTTATGAAGCTGTAAGGAATGAACCTGACAAATTTCAGCCTTCCACCCACACGGGAAGTTGGAGAATTAGTGATGAGTGAGTGAGTGAGTGAGTGAGTGAGGGCTTTGCCTTTTATTAGTATAGATATATATATATATATATATATATATATATATATATATATATATATATATATAGATAACAGTGACAAAACAATTACATTGATTACATTGACAATCATGTTACGTTATTTTCAAAATGTTTCCTTTTCTTTTTCATTGCTTCTTTAACACATTACTTCTCCGCTGCAAAGCATGGGTATTTTGCTAGTCTATACTAATAAAAGGCAAAGCCCCCACCCACTGACTGACTCACTCATCACTAACTCTCCAACTTCCTGTGTAGGTAGAAGGCTGAAATTTGGCAGGCTCATTCTTTACAGCTTACTTACAAAAGTTAAGAAGGTTTAATTTCGAAATTCTAGATGTAACGGTCATAACAGTCGACAGCATCCGCCATGTTGAACTTTCTTATTTATGGCCCCATCTTCACGAAATTGGTAGGCGGCTTCCCTGCACTAACCGAAACCGATGTAGTACTTATTTCGGTGGTATGACGCCACTGTCGGCCGCCATATTAATCTTTCCAACGATTTACTTATGGGCGCATCTTCAAGAAATTTGGTATACGGGTTCCCAGCACTAACTGAATCCTACTTATGTACATATTGTAACGAAGGCGCTATATAGGCGCCTGACCCGACACAGAAACACACGGATGCACATATAAAAAGTACAATGACTTTTATTTTTCTTCAGCTGTGGGACACGTCTTCCCCATGCCGCACAGCCCAAACACAGTCCCAAAATCACCAAGCACAAAACACAATTCTTCACCTCTCTCCACCACTCCTCCCAGACAAGCTTCGTCTCCTTCCTCCCAACTCTGGCTCTTCAAGTGGTGGTGGCTGGGCCCTTTTATAGCCCACCCGGAAGTGTTCCAGGTGATTAACCACCTGGTCCTAATTGCACTTCCGGGTGGGGCTGAAGACTCGTCCAGCCGGGCTGTGGGTAGCAGACAGCCCCCCCTAGCGGCCACCCCGGCCCCCAACCCAGCTGTGGAGGACTCCATCTCCCATGGAGCCCTGCGGGCGGTTGGGGAATCACCGTCGGCCAGGGAGGCTGCTACCAAGCGCCCCGGGAGGTATTGACTGCCCATGGCGGCTCCCCCGGAACATAAGCAACAGGGGCGTCCCTGCCGGGCATGGGACCTGGCTGTCCTTCACAATATGTACGTCCATAGCCTGCAGCTCAGTCGCCGTGTGAGGCGGCATTGGGTCCCCCATCCCAACGCCTCCCACATTGTTGGCTGCCTGCCTATATAAGGCCATCCGTCTCTCTGGTCTCTTCATTCCCTTCCTTGCTTCACCACGGGATTCACGTCTCCCTGCTGATAACTGCAGCCTTTTTATTTAATCCATGGCTTCTCCGCTGTTTTATTGTTCGTTTATTATGATTATAGTTATTGTGTAGGTATTTTAAACTTACTTTACATTGTTCAGGTACCTATTTCCTTTATCGTTCCAATCATACCCCCATTAACATGTTTATCGCGGTGAGCACCATCGATCAAAGAGCTGTCACTTACCGAGTGGTTTCCATGCTCTGAGATGGCACCTGCCTTTTCTATTCTGTGTGTTACATATTGCACGGTCATATCAGGCTCACTCTTGATATCGAGAGGAACATTGTGTCTCATGTATTGAATGACTGGGACAGGTTCAAGGTGTGGACTGATGACGGTACAGGAGATAATTATACTACACAGGAGCACTATAAGAGTGAAATGCTTAAGCCCTTCACCTATGGTTCTGCATGTGAGTTGATGGCTGCCGCTGAATTGTTCGGTTGTCACTTTCAAGTGTACCAAAATGGCCAAATATTTTACACCTTTGGACAACCACCATTGCCTCTTAAACATCTTAGATTCACAGGTGACGATTTCAGTAGTGGACACTTTGATGTTTATGAATGTTTAAACTCTCAAAAACTGGATGCAAAGTTATCGATGAAACTGGTTGTATGCTTACAACGCTTGACAGATGCTGAATGTCACTTCAACACAACAAGTCCTGCAAATATAGTCGTAATTGAAACAAACCATGAAACTCAAACCGATTATGACGGCAGCAATCCAAGCTGTGAGATTTGAGGCAAGACTGGTTTTCACATGGCCAACTGTACACTGCATGCTCAAGAGTAAGCTCAGCGCACAGCTTGGTCATATTATAACCGGAGGGCCAAACTGACAACATGGTATACAAAGAGATTCTTAACAAATTATTAATTATTGGTATATTTTCCCTCAGTTTAAAAAGGTTTACTTTTCCTCTTAATAAAGATTTTAAGGCAGTACTTCGAAGCGCTGGTATTTTGCTACTAAAGGAATAAATTAAACTAGTCTGAGCACTATTATTCTAGTTAGGGATGTCTACTTTTTGTTATGTTTACAATGAAAATTTATCTGATATTTTGACAGACATTCACTCTTTACAGAAGATCTGGTGGCGTTTTTTAGTTTTAAAATACACTTAATCTCTTGAGATATTCCCATATAAAAACACATATTGCAAAGATATCCAGGTGAGAATTTGCAGAATGAGTCCCCAAGGCACGCTATTACCAATTTTGTCTTAAGTATTCCTCATAGTCTTTTGGTGGCAAACCCCTGGGATAGTAGAAAATACAGGGTGAAGATCTTACTGCATGGTTTTAGAGGCTTGGAAATATCTTGTGTCAAGAAAAAGTATTTTTCCATTTAATAGTACAGTATATTTTCTCCACAGTATATTTCCTGCAAACCTCCATCACATATTTCACCACAAACACTGCAATATCTTAAATGCTGTTTTTTAATTTTATATGTGAGCTTATATACATTAATTTACATCTTAAATATTATATTTTACTCCTTGTCACAAAACTACATTTAATTCTTACTGTTTGGTAGTCTCTTCCAATTTGTGATATTTCTATTTCAGTGTAAGGATCTGGTGGTCTTGCAAAAAAAAAAAAAATTAAATAAGTTAAAAGGAAGATATTTTCTTTTGATGTGTAAAATACTAGATGCATTTGATAGCCAAACTGGGTAATTTTTTTAAGTATGTGATTAAACATAAAGTGCAGAAACTTATCATAGCTGTTATATGTATGTAACTGTTAGATGCCTTTTTGTGTCTGGATGAATGATGAATATTTCTCTGTCCCATGAAAAATAGCAGTGTTTCAAGATTTTTTTTTTCTTGTATAATTTATGTTTTGATTAAAATTCTTTTCTTTTTCTTCTGGATCAGGTGGAGTTAACCTTGTTGAATCTTCCAAGTTACCTGCAATGCAAAAAACCTCTGTTAATTTTATTTGTTAATGATGAGGAGAAGAGAAATGGCAAAACTGCTAAAGATGAGTTGAGTGACTTGCAGAATACTGGATTTTTGGACCAGTTTGTGGCTTGCTGGTTACATCTGTGAGTTTCTGTGTAGTTAATATTTATTATGATACATAATTTTTGTTTTTTGTATCATATAAGGATTCAGTTATACTGATGATATTATGTTTTCATAATTGAAGGATCACTGTCCAGTATTAGTTTTAATAAATATTTTAATTAATATTAGTAAATAGTCAAAAACTATTAAATCATGCCATGTTTTATCAGTAAATCCAGATATAGTACATTATTGAACTACTTAGACAATTGCAAAGTATTTAGAGTTTACCATGTCAATCAGACAGTCTTAGTCCATGAATCCTGGCTATACCAATTTGCCAAGTGGTGGCAGTTGAAGTGGAGTAACCAGTCTTTGCCTGATATTATAGTGTAATGTATTGTATCATCACATTTTTTCGTTGTACTCCGAAGGTATCTTGGATGGATTGCATGGTCACCTTGTGTCCATTAGTTGTTGGAAATAGAAATAAAGGACTGTCAGCTGGTGAGGTTTGGTCCTGCTGCTGATAATTGGTGCCTGATTCCATTCTGCAATTTAGCCCTTTTAAGGCGGCAAAGATTTATGCAAACTCTGCACCTTGGTGTTGTCATCAAAAGATTTCAACTTCGCTAAATATAGCTTATTGTGCCTTCTATTGAAGTGCTCAAGTCTGTATAAACTACCACTGTTCTATTGTCTCCAAGATCGAAGTAAATCCAAGCCATTCCATGCGTTACTGCTATGTCATTGAAGATGTGATAAACAAGTTGGACCATTCTTCTAGTCACTCTTTCTGGTTTTTGTTGACATTGTAGTCTCATTGACAAGGACTAAAGCTGAGCTGTTAAATTATTTCCTTGCAGCATAGGCTTGATGGAAGTCACCCAGATCTTCTAGATTTTGATAGTCTTAGTGACACCTGTCTCCAAAATACCACCATGAGATCCTCTAATTACTCTGAGGTGTGGACTGCAGCAAAGTCATTGGACCTGACGGGATTGGTCCCAGTGTGCTAAAGATGTGTGCTGCAGAACTTGCACTTTATCTTACTCCAGCTGTTTCATTTATGTCTGTGATATCGCCAGGTGCTGGCTGAGAGGCAACATGTAGTAGTAGTAATAGTGGTATCAGTATTGCGATGTGTACAGAATACAGTGAAATTTTTACATATGATTTACTGTTAGATACTAAACAAATCGCCAAGTCCAGAATCGGCTTTGTTAACGTTAACTACTTCAGTAAAAGCTTGATTGCCAAAAATATATGTAAGCAAACATACATTCATAAGAAGCACAGTCCCAGATGATTTTCAATGGTGTGCACATCCCCAAATGCAGCTCATAAGTGGATCTAAGCAAGCACTGACCTATCTTGCTGCTCTTATTATATATTCAGTGATGAAGATCATTGTGAAACACATCTCCAAGCCCATCTTCATTACAACTACCTATTCCAACTCAGTTGTTTCACATTTGATTTGTTTAAATCAGTTAATGTAGGGCAGATGCAGTAGATGTGGGAATGACCACATGGCTGTTGCACTGTACATATTGTGTGTATTTGTCTAGGTGTAGCACTGAGGTCTACTGGCTAAGTTTAGCTCAAGCAGAATGAAAGGGTGCATCTACATCTGGTTTAGCAGTTTCCTTACCAATCATCACCATCTGAACAGAAGTTAATGTTTTTTTTGTGGATGTTACAAGATAGCATTCTAGGGATCACCTGCTTCTTGGTATGTATATATGACCAGATGAAATGGCCACAAAATGAGTTTTTGTGGATGACCCCGACCTTGGAAAAAATATTGTGGTTGAGGCTGCCTCTGTGACATTGGCAACCTAATGAACATAGACATCTTTATAATAGCTGAATTGGCACAATTTCTGTGTGTTTATTCAATGCCAGAAACACAAAGGTCCTCCCCATCAGCCATGCAGGGAATGCCAAACCATACTTTTCTCACCTAATCTTCTATGTTGGTGTTAGCTCTGCCTGTTGTCTATCTTGGGGAGATCACATCAAATGCATAGCTACTAGAGCAGGGTGAACACCTCATTCCATCCCGATAATAATACACAGAATCTTTGTTTGGTAACCGTTAGAAATGTTCTTCTATGGACCCTTCACCTACTTCCACCTATTCTGTTCAATTCCATTCAGAGATGAATGATATGAGTGTGTGCCTTAATTTCAAACAGTCCTAATGCTGTACTCCTATCATTTCACAAGTGGCACACCCAGGATTGGCTGGCTTACTCTGAATCCTTCCGTCCATCCATCCTCTTCTGTTTATCCGAGGTCGGGTCGTGAGGGCAGCAGCTTGAGCAGAGATGCCCAGACTTCCCTCTCCCCAGCCACTTCTTCCAGCTCTTACGGGGGAATCCTGAGGCATTTCCAGGCCAGCCGGGAGACATAGTCCTTCCAGCGTGTCCTTGGTCTTCCCTGGGGCCTCCTCCCGGTTGGACGTGCCCAGAACACCTTGCCAGGGAGGCATCCAGGAGGCAACCTGATCAGATGCCCGAGCCACATTATCTGACTCCTCTCGATGCGGAGGAGCAGTGGCTCTAATTTGAGCCCCTCCCGGATGACTGAGCTTCTCACCCTATCTTTAAGGGAAAGCCCAGACAGCATGCGGAGGAAACTCATTTCAGCCACTTGTATTCGCGATCTCGTTCTTTTGGTCATTACCCATAGCTCATGACCATAGGTGAGGGTAGGAACGTAGATCGACTAGTAAACTTTGCCTTACGTCTCCGCTCCTTTTTCACCATGACAGACCGATGCAGAGCCTGCATCATTGCGGACGCTGCACCGATCCGCCTGTCGATCTCACGCTCCATTCTTCCCTTCCTCGTGAACAAGACCCCGAGATACTTGAACTCCTCCACTTGGGGCAGGATCTCTCCCCAACCCTGAGAGGGCACTCCACCCTTTTCCGGCTGAGGACCATGGTCTCAGATTTGGAGGTGCTGATTCTCATCCCAGCCGCTTCACACTCAGCTGCGAACCGCTCCAGAGAGAGCTGAAGATCACGGCCTGATGAAGCAAACAGGACAACATCATCTGCAAAAAGCAGTGACCCAATCCTGAGTCCACCAAACCAGACCCCTTCAACACCCTGGCTGCACTTAGAAATTCTGTCCATAAAAGTTATGAACAGAATCAGTGACAAAGCGCAGCCCTGTCGGAGTCCAACTCTCACTGGAAATGGGTTCGACTTACTGCCAGCAATGCGGACCAAGCTGTGACACCGGTTGTACAGGGACCGAACAGCCCTTATCAGGGGGTCCAGTACCCCATACTCCCGGAGCACCCCCCACAGGAGATCCCAAGGGACACGGTCGAACGCCTTTTCCAAGTCCACAAAACACATGTAGATTGGTTGGGCAAACTCCCATGCACCCTCCAGGACCCTGCTAAAGGTGTAGAGCTGGTCCACTGTTCCGCGACCAGGACGAAAACCACACTGTTCCTCCTGAATCCGAGGTTCGACTATCCGACGGACCCTCCTCTCCAGAACCTCTGAATAGACTTTTCCAGGGAGGCTGAGGAGTGTGATCCCTCTGTAGTTGGAACACACCCTCTGGTCCCCCTTTTTAAAGAGGGGGACCACCACCCCGGTCTGCCAATCCAGAGGCACTGTCCCCGATGTCCATGCGATGTTGCAGAGACGTGTCAACCAAGACAGTCCTACAACATCCAGAGCCTTAAGGAACTCCGGGCATATCTCATCCACCCCCGGGGCACTGCCAACAAGGAGTTTTTTAAGCACCTCGGTGACCTCAGTCCCAGAGTTGGGGGAGCCCACCTCCGAGTCCCCAGGCTCTGCTTCCTCATTGGAAGGCATGTTAGTGGGATTGAGGAAGTCTTCGAAGTACTCCCCCACCGACCCACAACGTCCCGAGTAGAGGTCAGCAGCGCACCATCCCCACCATATATAGTGTTGACACTGCACTGCTTCCCCCTCCTGAGACGCTGGATGGTGGCCCAGAATCTCCTCGAAGCCGTTCAAAAGTCATTCTCCATGGCCTCCCCAAACTCCTCCCACGCCAGAGTTCTTGCCTCAGCAACCACCGAAGACGCATTCCGCTTGGAGCTCTTGGAGCTGCCTCCAGAGTTCCACAGGACAAAAGGGTCCTGTAGGACTCCTTCTTCAGCTTAATGGAATCCCTCACTGCCGGTGTCCACCAACGGGTTCGGGGATTGCCACCACGACAGGCACCGACCACCTTACGACCACAGCTCTGGTCCAGCGCCTCAACAATAGATGCATGGAACATGGCCCATTTGGACTCAATGTCCCCCACCTCCCTCGGGACGTGGTCGAAGATCTTTCGGAGGTGGGAGTTGAAGCTACTTCTGACAGGGGACTCTATCAGATGTTCCCAGCAGACCCTCACAACACGTTTGTGCCTACCAGGCCTGACCAGCATCCTCCCCCACCATCGAAGCCTACTCACCACCAGGTGGTGATCAGTTGACAGCTCCACCCCTCTCTTCACCAGAGTGTCCAAGACATGTGGCCGTAAGTCCAACAACACAACCACAAAGTCGATCATGGTGCCAAGTGCACATATGACCACCCCTATGCTTGAACATGGTGTTCGTTATGGACAATCCGTGATGAACACAGAAGTCCAATAACAAAACGCCGCTCGGGTTCAGATCGGGGGGGGGGCATTCCTACAAATCACGACCCTTCAAGGTCTCACTGTCATTGCCCACGTGAGCATTGAAGTCTCCCAGCAGTACGAGGGAGTCCCCAAAAGGTGTGCCCTCTAGCACCCCCTCCAGGGACTCCAAAAAGGTTGGGTACTCCAAACTGCTGTTCGGCAAAAACGCACAAACAACAGTTAGGACCCGTCCCCCCACCTGAAGGCGGAGGGAGGGTACACTCTCGTCCATTGGGGTAAACCCCAATGAACAGGGGGGCAATAAGTATGCCCACACCCGCTCGGTGCCTCTCACCGGGGGCAACTCCAGAGTGGTAGAGAGTCCAGCCCCTCTCAAGGAGATTGGTTCCAGAGTCCAAGCTGTGCGTCGAGGTGAGCCTGACTATATCTAGCTGGAACCTCTCGACCTTGCGCACTAGCTCAGGCTCCTTCCCCTTCGGAGAGGTGACATTCCACGTCCCGAGAGCCAGCTTCTGCAGCCGAGGATCGGACCGCCAAGGTCCCCGCCTTCGGCCACCATCCAACTCACACTGCACCCGACCTCCTTGGCCCCTCCTACAGTTGGTGAGCTCATGGGAAGGGGGACCCACGTTGTCTCTTCAGGCTGTGCGTGGCCGAGCCCCATGGGTGCAGGCCCAGCCACCAGGTGCTTGCCATCGAGCCCCACCTCCAGGCCTGGCTCCAGAGGGGGTGCCCCGATGACCCACGCTCGGGTGAGGGAAAAATGTCGTCCAAGGTTTTTGTTCTTCATAGGAGGTTTGGTTGAACCACTCTTTGTCTCATCCCTCACCTAGGACCAGTTTGCCTTGGGTGACCCTGCCAGGGGCATAAAGCTCCGGACAACAGAGCTCCTAGGATCATTGGGACACACAAACCCCTCCACTACGATAAGGTGGCGGTTCGAGGAGGAGTGGCTTATTTTGAATGTTGTTATAATTCTTGGATGAACAGAAACTCTACAGCTGCAAACCACTTCCATAATGCTACATTTTACTCATGCAGCAGGGATCTTGCAGCCTTACAGCTGCCCAGTACATTCAGGCAATGGAACAAGTTGCCAACTGGTTACTTGTGGTGAGGCCATCATCACTTTCAAACACTTAAAACTTCAATGAATCGTTTGAACTCTGGCAAGCATGACAGCTGCTATGTTATGCAAAAACAGTGCTGTTCCATTGTGTCTGTACATGTGGTAATTTTTCACTATGTGCAAAAAAAAATGAGAAAGAAACAGTTAGTCCAATCGTTTTTTCTTCCTAATGATGCACTTATGTTAAAGCCTGTGTCATGAGAACTTAACTGAGATGCCTAGGTAAACAAATTAATTCAAATCATCTGCCCTAGCTTCCTTTAATGTATTGTGCCACAAATGTTAATGGTGCCATACTAGCAGCTTCCCATGACTAACATAATTACCAGCTCTTCAGTAAAAGATGTTAGTGATAAGGGCACTTTGTTGCTGGGTATGACTGTAGTTATTCAAGGACCATTTTCAGTTTGATAAAGCAGTGGTTGTAAAACTGTGGGGCGGGCCCCCCTAGGGGGGGCGCGAAGATGTGAAAAAAAGAAAACAAGAATCAAAAATATGAAAAATACATCTATTGAAACCAAAACAAATTAACTTAAACTACATTCTGATACTAGGAAAAATAAATATAGAGTCAGATAAATGTTGATAAAATTTAAGTAGGTATAATAAAATATGCATCTATGATATATCATTAATTAAAAAAGAACAAATTGGTATTAGTGGCTCCTTTCAAAAAAAACGTTAGGGTGGCGCGATTAAAACTGTTATGAAAACTCGGGTCGTAAATACTTAAAGGTTGAGAAACGCTGTGATAAAGAGATACAGGTGAGATAGTATCAGTTCACCAGCCAATAGCAGCATTTGTAAAAACCTGCATTTACTACATTAGATAACAAATGTTTAATTGTGCTAAAGTCTAAAGCATTATTTAAAAAAAGCACTTTCAGCTAAATAATAATGTGAAAAATAAGTCTTAAAGCTATATTTGAGTGGCTCAATTATTAAAAGACTAATATAACTCAATAATGTAACTCAAACATATGGAAGCATCTTGAAATTTGCAACTCACAGGTAAATCTACAAAGACCATGTCAAAATAAATTTCAGTGTGCATATACAGTGATCAGCCACAACATTAAAACAAATGACAGGTGAAGTGAATAACATCAATTCTCTTGTTATAATAGCACTTGGTGGGATTATATTAGCCAGCAAGTGAACAATCAGTTCTTGAAGGTGCTGTGTTGGAAGCAGGAAAAATGGGCAAGAGTAAGAATCTGAACAGCTTTGACAAGGACTGAATTGTGATGGCTAAATAACTGGGTAAAGCATCTCTATTCAATATGCAGTGGTTATTACCTACGAAAAATAGTCCAAAGAAGGAGAAACAGTGACACAGTCATGGATGTCCAAGGCTTATTAATGCACTTCGGGAGCGAAGGCTAGTCCATCTGGTTCAGTCCCATAGAAGATCTACTGTACTACAAATTGCAGAAGAGCTTAATGATGGACTGAGAGAAAGGTGTCAGAACACACAATATATCACAGCTTGCTGTGTTTGGGGCTGCATAGCTGCAGAACAGTCAGAGTGCCCTTGCTGAGCAATGTTCACCACTGAAAGTAACGGCATTGGGCATGTGAGCATAGAACTGCACCATGAAGGAATGGAAGAAGGAGGTCTGGTCTCGTGAATCACTTTGTTTTTTTTAAATCATGTGGATGGTCTGGTACATGCATTGTTTACCATGAGAACAGACGGCAACAAGATGCACTATGGAAAGAAGACAAGACGGTGGAGGCAGTGTGATGCTCTGGGCAATGTTCATTTGAGAAACCTTGGGTCTTGGCATTCATGTGGATGTTACTTTGACATGTACCACCTATGTAAACATTTTTGTAGACTGCTTGTCATGACAACGGTATTCTCTGATGGCGGTGGTGTCTTTCAGCAGGATAAAAATTGTTTCAGATTGGTTTAAGGAACCTGATAAAGGGTTCAAGGTGTTGACTTGGCCTCCAAATTCCTCAGATCTCGAAGTGTCTATAGGTTTTGCTGGAAAAACAAGCCCAATCCATGGAGGTTGCACCTCACAGTTCACAGGACTTAAATGAACTGCTGCTAATGTCTTCGTTCCAGATACCACATAACACCTTCAGAGGTCTTGTGGAGTCCATGTCTCAATGGGTCAGAGTTGTTTTAGTGGCATGATGGGGACCTACACCGTATAAAAAACTTAAACCTTCTAATTCTATTGCAGTAAATAGTGAATCCGTTATATATTATTGGGAAACTTCAAAATGCTTATAGTGCTTTGATAAAACACTAAATAAATATTTTATCTTCTAACTGGTCCATATTTCATAGTAGTCCTTTGAGTAAGAAAGCCACCTCTAGCAAATAACACTAAACATCTGAGCATTACAATAAGTAATTCAGTTAACAAAGATGAATAGAAATGTGCTTTTCTAGGGCTAAAAATGTGAGTTGTGTGGACTTGAGCACAGTACTTGATGATGCCCATTTGCAGAGATAACATAATCTAGGCAGCACGTCTTATAACTGCCTCATCAATAAAGAACTGCTTCACCTACTCTATTTGTGAGATGATTGATACTTCAAGCATGCCAGCATTACAGTAGTATTACGATTTGGTTTGCAAATAGTTGCACAACAGAGTGATAGATTTGAAAAGGGTATGACAATTTTCATTAGAAGTCAACAAAACTGATGAAAAGATCTTTTAAAATTATGTTGCAATTTTTAGGTCAATGGCAAGTGAACTCAGTTTTCTTATGTTTTTTTTTTCCTCTCAGTGATCGCACCCCTGTGGGTAGAGCAGTGCTTGAGTTCCACTTGGGTTTCTTGCCACAGCTTCCTGTTTTGATTCTTATACAAATCAACTCTGGGTCTGAGGTGTTTGTGTTTCCTGCAGAGTACTCCCTGCTGGCCAGCGAAATACAGAACTGGCTGCACAGAGTCCAGAATGGGGATGAGGAGCCTGTAGGTCAGTATGAAATGTGTTTTTTTTTTCCAGAGGAATTAGGGATGTAGCAAGCAATGTCATAATATATGATACAGTAATCCCTCATTTATCGCGGGAGATAGGTTCCAAGGCTGGCCGCAATAACTTAATGTCCGCGAAGTAGGGACACCATATTTATTTAATTATTTAACATGTATTTGGACGTTTTTAAACCCTCCCTGTACTGTTTACAACCCACCATTTACTCTATTAATAACAGGGACCTACCTAACATTTCCTGGGGCACCTCTTCCACGGTTTTTGAAGGTGTATCCATAGTAGTAGTAGGAAATGGCTCTTTTTTGCGAGGCTGCAAAAACATTGTGATCGACAGTTGCTGCCGCTGCTTCTTTTTCCGGTCGAAGAGCAGCTTGTAGGCGGTCATGACGTCGTCGACCTTGTTGCAAAATTAGACCAATCAAACGGCGTTTAGGCTCAGCACCAGCCTTGGAAGAAGGAGCACGTTTGGGAGCCATTGCAGGGGGTGAAAATTGAAGCGAAGTTCAACACAAAGAAACCACAAAAAATCACACACAGTACAGTGTAAAGTAAACCACTCTGCGAGAAAGCTTGAAGCGAAATGGCCGCAACAGAGAGACAAGGGGAGATGCTGTGGGATCTGGGCATCAGTCAAAGCACTAATCACGGGCCCGATTAGAAAGCGGGAAACTGTGTGATTTGTTGTCTCCCTCCCATGTACCAATCACAGCCCGTGTTACAACGCACTTAGTCACCGAACTTGTTTTGTTGTTCTTAGACTAGAAAATACTACTACTATATTTAAAAATCTGCGAAGTCGTGAATCCGCGAAAAGTGAACCGCGAAGTAGCGAGGGATTACTGTAACTTGATCCAATGAAGAACATTCAGCTTGACTACTTGTTTTACAGTATTTAGTCTTTACTTTACTTATAATTTCCCTAGTAGAGGTTCTTTTTTTTTTTTTGCTTTATTTTTTTAATTGTACTTTTCAGAATCATTCAGTTCAGAATCATTTTGTAAATAATTTGCTCTTTAGGTTTAAAGTAGTTTGTCATGAATATTTCATATGTAATTAATGCATTATTATACAGTGGTGTGAAAAACTATTTGCCCCCTTCCTGATTTCTTATTTTTTTGCATGTTTGTCACACAATATGTTTCTGATCATCAAACACATTTAACCATTAGTCAAATATAACACAAGTAAACACAAAATGCAGCTTTTAAATGATAGTTTTATTATTTAGGGAGAAAAAATCCAAACCTACATGGCCCTGTGTGAAAAAGTAATTGCCCCCTTGTTAAAAAATAACCTAACTGTGGTGTATCACACCTGAATTCAATTTCCGTAGCCACCCACAGGCCTGATTATTGCCACACCTGTTTCAATTAAGAAATCACTTAAACAGGAGCTGCCTGACACAGAGAAGTAGACCAAAAGCACCTCAAAAGCTAGACATCATGCCAAGATCCAAAGAAATTCAGGAACAAATGAGAACAGAAGTAATTGAGATCTATCAGTCTGGTAAAGGTTATAAAGCCATTTCTAAAGCTTTGGGACTCCAGCGAACCACAGTGAGAGCCATTATCCACAAATGGCAAAAACATGGAACAGTGGTGAACCTTCCCAGGAGTGGCCGGCCGACCAAAATTACCCCAAGAGCGCAGAGACGACTCATCCGAGAGGTCACAAAGACCCCAGGACAACGTCTAAAGAACTGCAGGCCTCACTTGCCTCAATTAAGGTCAGTGTTCACGACTCCACCATAAGAAAGAGACTGGGCAAAAACAGCCTACATGGCAGATTTCCAAGATGCAAACCACTGTTAAGCAAAAAGAACATTAGGGCTCATCTCAATTTTGCTAACTTTTGGGAAAATACCTTGTGGACTGATGAGACAAAAGTTGAACTTTTTGGAAGGCAAATGTCCCGTTACATCTGGCGTAAAAGGAACACAGCATTTCAGAAAAAGAACATCATACCAACAGTAAAATATGGTGTGATGGTCTGGGGTTGTTTTGCTGGTTCAGGACCTGGAAGGCTTGCTGTGATAGATGGAACCATGAATTCTACTGTCTACCAAAAAATCCTGAAGGAGAATGTCCGGCCATCTGTTCGTCAACTCAAGCTGAAGCGATCTTGGGTGCTGCAACAGGACAATGACCCAAAACACACCAGCAAATCCACCTCTGAATGGCTGAAGAAAAACAAAATGAAGACTTTGGAGTGGCCTAGTCAAAGTCCTGACCTGAATCCAATTGAGATGCTATGGCATGACCTTAAAAAGGCGGTTCATGCTAGAAAACCCTCAAATAAAGCTGAATTACAACAATTCTGCAAAGATGAGTGGGCCAAATTCCTCCAGAGCGCTGTAAAAGACTCATTGTAAGTTATCGCAAACGCTTGATTGCAGTTATTGCTGCTAAGGGTGGCCCAACCAGTTATTAGGTTCAGGGGGCAATTACTTTTCACACAGGGCCATGTAGGTTTGGATTTTTTTTCTCCCTAAATAATAAAAACTATCATTTAAAAACTGCATTTTGTGTTTACTTGTATTATATTTGACTAATGGTTAAATGTGTTTGATGATCAGAAACATTTTGTGTGGCAAACATGCAAAAGAATAAGAAATCAGGAAGGGGGCAAATAGTTTTTCACACCACTGTATATTTAAACTTCTATGACGTAAAATGTAAAGTTGCCCAAGTTTTAACTGAACAATTTTCATTTTAAATGAATGGATTAGATTGAAGCACATTTATAGGCAATGTTAGATCATTATGTGCAGGTATAAGGAGTACAGTGAAATTATTACTTGCATGTGCGAATCAATATGCAACGTCTCCACTCTCTGGCATCATGATAATTGAGTAAAACTATTTTACCTTGTAACATCTTTCTTAGGCTGTGTTAACACTACTGCATTTTCATTTTAGAAAGAACATTTTTAAACAAAAACTGTCTCTGTCCACACTATCATTTACACTTAATTCACAAAAGTATCTCTGCCCGCACTAAAACTACCAAAAAACTTATATGACATATGACATAGTCATTCACCTATATGGATATTTTTTTTTTGCTGAGAGGTAGCATAGACATCCTAGACTCTCTAAAGATTTCTCACCATTTTTTTTAAGAACTACAACTTCCTTTGCAATAGTTCCCCAACAAGCACTGTTCTGTCCAGGTCTTACCCAAAAAAAAAATGATCCTTGAAGGAATGGTAACACAGCTGGCAACATGATTAGTGCAAAATTGTAGGGACTCGGTAAATTGTATGCCTTTTAAAAACATATGCAGTATTCAAACTACAAAACACAATTTAGATGCATATAAGTAAGTAACACAACAAGCGCCATGAAAGGAACTCCAATTTGTCTGCCATTTTGGAATATTGTTTCATTTTGTGAAGGGTGACCAATCACGGAATTAGACGTTATAATGCGCAAAATCCAATCAGGGCAGGGCCACATAATAAGCACAAACCTTTCAGAGTGTAACTAAGAGTATGTGTTTTCAAAACTCTCTATTTTCATACATCTGCACTGCAATACTGAGCCGACAGTTTAAGAAACATATAGCTCTGGAGAACATTTTCAAAAGCCTCCGTTTTTAGGGGAAAAAAATGCCATGGGTGTGTGGACAGAAAGTCAAAATGGACACTAATTTCTGCATTTTTAAATAAAAACATTGCAGTGTGGCTTTAGCGCAAGACCTAAAATCAGAAATATTGGATTCAAATTACTGTATTCTATTCCTGTTTTTTAAAGTAAGTTACCATATGTATCACAAAAAAACAGCTTTACTTTTAGCATACTGTCTTATTTTCTTAAATAGTTGTACTGATTTTATAAGTTTATAGTAGTGAGTGTGCAAAATAGTAAAACAAAGTCATCATCATCATGATACATTAACTAAACAATATGGGAGGACTTTGGTGTATAACAGCTGTACCTCTGAACTGAGAGGAGCAAACTGATACAGCCTGGGCTTGTAGTGAAGTTGCCCCTGGATGAGATACTTTAGGAAGTGGACCAGATATGCCCCATTTGGGGAAGACCTAGAGGCAGACTCAGGACACCCTGGATGAATGCATTATATCTCTTAGCAGGCCTGACAACAACTTGGGATTACTTGGGAGGAGTTGTAGATTGTTGCTGGGAATAGGGTGGCCTGTACTAAGTCCACCTCATCATGTCATGTCACTTCTGTGACCATGACCAGGATAAGCAGATAGAAAATAGTTTAATAAAAAAGTTATTTATCACTTACCTCTAACTTTAGGGTAAAGAATCTTCAAACAGGTCAGTGAAAGGGTTTTTTGACAAGCTAACTAGGGCAACATAGCATACCAATTAGAATGTTACAATGTTTCACCCAGGTGACAGATTATATCAGTATTAACACTTTGAAACCTATGTTACTACAGCTGGAAACCAAAATTCTTGATTTGATTTTTATGACACATAAATTTGAAGAATAATGGGGTCATGAATTTTCTTTATATATTTCCTGAATGGCAACTGATGTATACAGTACAATGTCCTAAATGATTTGGTGGTCAGAAACATGCAGTAATATTAAGGATTTGCTACACTGTTATGTGTCAATCTTAAGTGCAAGCTGAGGACTGAAACTTTCCCCCTTGTTTGTTACACTACCTGATTTTGAGAAAAACAGTTTAAATAAGTTGTTTGTGCCCAAAAAGGCCTTTCACAATGCAAGCTGTAACAGTACCCATAATGTAGTACTAGATTCTTATGTTTGGAATTTTGTGATTTCTAACATATTGTACTTAGTGTAAAGCAGTTTGAATTAAGTTGTTTTTATGCCTGATTTATTGTATTGCAATCACAGATTTAATCTTTTTGATTTCTGTCTTCCTTATGATAGATTAACCACAAGATAAATATTTAATAATAATTAGAACAATATTTTTTAGCAAACTTATTCTCCTATTAAGTGATTTTTAACAACAATAAATATATGTGTAGGGCAGCACAGTGGCACAGTGGATAGCGCTGCTGCCTTGAAGTTAGGAGACACAGGTTTGCTTCCTGGGTCCTCCCTGTGTGGAGTTTGTATGTTCTCCCCGTGTCTGCGTGGGTTTCCTCCAGGTGCTCCGGTTTCCTCCCACAGTCCAAAGACATGCAGGTTAGGTGCATTAGCGATCCTAAATTGTCCCTTGTGTGTGTGTGCCCTGCGGTGGGCTGGCGCCCTGCCCTGGGTTTGTTTCCTGCCTTGCGCCCTGTGTTGGCTGGTATTGGTTCCAGCAGACCCCTGTGACCCTGCAGTTAGGATATAGCAGGTTGGATGGATGGATGGATGGAAATATATTTGTAATATTATGGGTGTCCAGCAAAGAACAGAGTTATTAAGTAATGTGGCAGAATATATGCATTGCATAGGTTATTCCCACAAAACAAAAAGTTTTGGGAAGTGATATGTTGAAAGAAGCTGCAAAGGCAAGTACCAAAACCTTCTATGAAAACCAGGTATTTTTTTATTTATAATATCTACACTGGAAAGTACATTAATGTACCAGTAGACTTAGGGAAATATAACAGAAAGTTGGCATTGGGCAAGTTTGATGTTCCTTTTCTAGAAATCAGTCGATGTGAAGTTCTAGTTTGGGTAAAAGTAAGAGTTAATAAAATAGGGAGGTTCTGGGCACAAGGCCCATTTAGTGAATAACTGTAGAGGTATGCAAGGAGGCTATTGCTACAGGAATTTTCAAAGAAACCCTTGACAATGGAATTAAATCCACCCTTGAGCATCCTTGAATGTTACCAGGAACATTTTATATATGACTACTTCATCTGAAGTTTATTGAAATTACAGTTAGAAAGTTAATTGGGACAATTACTCAATGTAACAATGTTACTCAATGTTAAAAAATGGTCTGGTTAACATAAGCAGGTGTTGTTGATTTTTTATACGAGGAAAGGTAGTCCTTCAAGACCAGCAGATCAAAAGGGACAAATTGCTGCTGCTTATGTTACATTCAGTCTTCGACCCTTGTGCTTTCCTCAAAAAAAAAAAAGCGAAAGTGTTGCTTTGTATTATTTTTACCAGTTTTCAGTCTGACAGTATCGGAATTCTGAGTAGTACTGCTAACAGTAGACTTCCTAAAATATGATGCAGTATTGCTAAACCAATTTTCTCTGTTTTAAGTCTTTGAATGTTTTCTATGAATTCTAGTTTCAGTTGGATTTGTGCCATTCCTTCCACTACAGTAAATGAGGGTTTCCAAGAAATATTTTAATCTTAGTCTTTGAATCTCACACTTTATTTTTTTTTCTGGTTGTGAAGGTATTTTTCATGACTTATTTATCATGGTGATATATACAGTTGACTTTTCAATGAAGTTTTTTGAGGTAAGTTGAATCTAATCACTGACTAAAAATAGATGTCCATATGATTCATATTTTTGTATATACTGGATATTTTTAAATAAACCATGCATTTAATGTTTCAGTTATTTTAATATTGATTAAAGCCTTTATATCTGTTTTCCTTAAATTGGAAAATAGGCTTTCATTTATTCATACTCATGCAATTTCTAAGCATTTAATCGATTGCATTCCAAAATGAATTTTTTTCCAACATTTGATTTTCTAACATAATCCTGATCTTGACTGACTGCATTTTAAATAACCAACCAATTCACATGATCACCTCCACAGATGCAAGAGTGCCATTGACATCACACGCCAGTCACACACCACATGGAATGCTGTTATTTCATACCACTGTGCTTAAATTGTTTGTTTAACAAGTACCAACTTTTTGATTACTCTTTTATCATTAAAAATGATATCAAACAGTATACAAATAAACATGTGGATAAAAAAATCACATGGAGATGGATTGGCCGAGAAAAAATATATATTAGCTGTCTTTCAGTGCCTTACAACACAGAATTCAATCCATTATGTGTTCTTTGTACTAATAATTTAAATATATACGGTATAATAGGATTTCTGGCAGGTGAAATGCAGGAATCAATCCTGAATGAGGTTCTTGTTGCACAAAAATAAAATAATAAGCATTTGTTAAAAATCATAATCAGCTTCAAAGAAAGAAAGAAAAAGAAAAATGAAAAATATACCTTAAGGTCATCCCAGACTTACTATGTAGTTTACTTAAAATATGCATATTTTTTTGGTGTCCTGTGATATCATGGAAAATTATTTGCTTTTCCCACTGACCTTAAACCTTTAGGTTCTTTGCTGTGTGGCAGCTACACTCCAAACTGTAATAAAATATAGTGCCTTCACCAGCACTTGTTGAGTGTTCTACCATGGCATTTCCACTGGGCAGCTTGGACTTCAGCTGCTAAAGTTTATCCTTACCAATGTTACTGTTTCACCAAAGACTACACTATGCACAGACTGTCTTGAACTTAACAACATAAATAAAAAATCAACATTAACTATTTACACTTCTGACTAAAAGCTCTCCATAGTTGTGGCCATGGAGAACACATTGACTAGTCCAGTTCTGGTATTTCATTTTTACCCTAAAGCACACCTTAATTAACAATTCCATGGCTTCCACACTTTTCACTTTATCTTTCCCATTTGTCACACACTTCTGCTCAAACTGACAACACTTGCTTTATCTTACCCCTTTTAAACCCTTTCTTTCTTTGAATAAAGAGCTACAGAATGTCCTCCCCTGTAAGCCCCATTAGCTACTTGTAGCCCAGTGAACTCCATCCACAGTGTCTCTTAGTAGACTTAATCTGCATAGGCTGCCACTCTCTGCAGTTGGACTTCTCTGTACTGCCAAGTGTCAAATGAAAATACCGTGCCATTCACATTCACTTGCAGATGGGCCACCACATAACTGAGACACTACCGCTTACATCCTAGACTCTTGTAGAGACTGCAGTTTAAAGATGATCTTTTTTTCTCTGTCCAGGCAGAACATTTCTTAATTACAGAGCCTCTCAAGAGGCAGTCACATGACGGGGCTTATGTTATTCTCGGATGGAGACATTGTTTATCTGATTAACTAGGCAGTTCTGCAATTTATATTTTATGTTATTTAAAAGTATGCTTTATCCTGTGAGTGCTGAGTCATGACTCTCTGTTATCTTTTTCAAAAGTTAAAGACCACAGTAAATATTTATATATAAATACATAATTTGATTAATCAAGCAAATAATTCTTAATCATTAACCACATAAAACAAGAATGCATAAACAAAGTTCAATAGCCAAACCCTAACCAAGTTAAACAGTTTCATTAGTATCAGTTCAGCATTTCAGTCTAAACAAGAAAACAAAGTCCATGCATTCCCTAATGAGGATGCTCCTCCATTCAATTCCATGTTAACAGTAGAAATCCTGAAGCCTATGAAAAAACTCGTAATCTCGGCCCACCTTAAATCCATTCGCACTTCTCCATCGGTGTCTTTTGTTTTGTAAATGTGTCGATCAGCACAATCAGCAAGCAGCCTACTATCCCATCCCCCCTCAACAGTGCTCACCTCGGACCGAAAGCTCTCCCAGCTCAAGCTGAGGCTCCTGATCTGTGTGTGAGGTGTCTGGTGTTGAACAGGGTAAAAATGATATTGTCATTTGGAATACATACATTTCATGTGTGTTCCGTGTCTAGAACGATCTGTGTAAATTTAGGATGAAATGCGAGGCAGGAATTGTTAAACACATAACTAAACAAGAAACATTTTTCATATTTTAGTAATAATTGACAAAATGTACACATGAAGTGTATAATGTGTGAAAAAAGTTCAAGTATGAAAGAGATTAGATATTGCAGAATAAGAAAGTGCTAAAGAAGTTATTTTTGAACAAATAGACATCTGCTGTCCTGTCTTTGGTAGCCAGTTGTACCTGTGAGGTTTGATAGCTGCTGAGAGTGACATCACAGAGCTGCTGCATGTTGTGCAGGTTCTTTTTTTTATAGCAAAATGAAATTGCATGAGACAGCATTACGTAAGCTGGATACATATGGGGAGATTTAAATGAACTACCAAGGTCATACTAGATACAGGGAAATAAGAATAGAGACACACAGTTGTTTCTTTACGTGTCAAGTGTAAAGTCAGGAACAGGAAAGATTTCAAAAATCAGAGTTAACATGTTCAAGCAGTACTCAAAGGTAAAATCCACATAAAACATGCAAAATTAAAAATAAAAAAAAAAACTTTTAAAATCTAAATAGCAAATGCATCATGTGGGGTCTCACAAGGATTATAAGTCAATATTAGAGTTTAAACTTTTAAGATTTTTAGGTTTGTAAGGTTATGATTGTTACATGTACAGAGTAAAATGAAACTTTTAATTGCCAGTGACTCACTCCAGATAAATAATAACTAGACAACATAATTCAGTGATTGGGAACAGAGGCAGAAATGTATCTCCAGCTGACAGGATTTGAAAGATTTGATATCTGGAACTAATGGACATCTTATATTTTAGAGCTTACATGTTTGATGTAAAATGTTTTCAGCAAGTCACTTGTCTTAGATTTATTTAAAATGCCTCATATCTTGCTTTGAAAATGTGTACAAGTCTGTGGCCATCAGAGAAAAAATAACTCTCTTCATTTGTGAAAATTTCCTTGTTAAAAGCTTTCTAGCCAGAACAGTCTGAAAAACACTGACAAAGATAGTATGTATAACTAATCTCAAAAATGTTCAATCATAGGGTTATGCTTTGTAAATGCACTATATATTTGCAAGTTGTGCTTACATATAGTATTTGTTTTCATTACTAAAAATAACACTGTTAATTTTATTTCTTTTTCAGGAGAGTTACAAGATGAAAACTGGGGTCCAACAACACCTCTTTTTGATTTTCTAGCTTTAATGGATGAGGCAGTCCCAGGTTTTGCAGCTCAGAAAATATCCAAATCTCAGCAGTTAAAATCAAAAACAGAGAGAGAGAAGGTAGAAAAAGACAAAGAAGAGAATATAAAACTTGATTTGTCAAGTGGACAGCCTGTGCAACCACCAGAACTATTGGAAAAAGATGAGAAGATTCTAAAACGTACGTCTAGTGATTCAGAACACAAGAGACAAGTATTTCATGGGAAATCTTTACATGGAGGTTCTCAACCCTTGGGCAAACAAAAGCAACACTCTGAACTTTAATTTGGAGCTCAGCATCTGTTGTAATTCCTGCACGAAGCATTTTGAAATCATTCTCCATTAATGGACCCCACTTGAATGTAGTCAGAGGCATAACCAGGGATTTTAAGATGAGATGAAAAAGTATATGAATCATAGTTCACTGTATGGTCAATCAGATGGAACTGTCATAAAATGTATTTTGTTTATGGTTCAAATCCAAAATGCCCTCTCCTAGGTCCCCACATGGATGCCATTCACTCTCATCTAGCTCTCCTTTTCTGGCTTTTAAAGAGAGCTTCATATAGAATGTCAGTGTGTATCTTGGCAATGCTAATATCAAAAGTGGCAGCAAGAGCATTTTCAGGTGCTACATATAGAAAAACATAGACACTACTTAATAAAGCCTAAACACACAAAAGTATTTGATGTACTTCAAGTGGAAAAAAATCACATAGGAAGAATAAGTGAGATATGTGTGCTGGCAGATACTCTTGAGATTGTCCTAAACTGTTACTTCAAATTTACTGTACTTGCTTTCCCCTAAAACTTTTTTAAATATGTTTTTCCTTTAGGAGCATTTGTTTGCTTTTAACAGAGCATATGGCTTCACTTTAATTCAAATGCAATTATCTGTGCACACTGAACAAGCTTCAAACCCATTCCCATTTTAGCCTGAGAACATCTTGATTTCAACACCAAACAAAAATAAAAAATACCTCAAAACACCTAAATGACTTAACTTAATCAATCCAATACTTTGTTGTTATGCACATCTGTTTTTGAGGTAAGGTAACGCACTGTTTATGGTGCTGGAGAGTAGTGATGTGTTGCATGTTGATTAGTTCACACAAGTAAGAATTTCATCGTACTCTGTACATGAGACAATAGTGACCCCATAAAAGTACTGTATATTAACAAAGACAATCTTGTGATGTTGATGCTTCAATTCTTGAGGCCATTACATTTTTCTGATTGTGTTTCAGTTAATAACTTTATCCACTGAGATTAAGATCTGTCGTCTTAACTAAGACATGTACTTTAGTTGGGATCCTTTATTTGTCTTTGAAGCAACTTTCATTGCTGAAAGCTGGAGTTCCTGCTGTGTAGAAATAAATCTTTCCCAGCTGTTGCCACAAGATGGAACTGCAAACAGTTATCTGACTAAGATTTTACTTTTTTTAGGAAAAAAAACATTTTAATGTGCAAGCAATTTATAAAACACATTTTCTTTTCAAAATCGGCACTGAATTGCCCTCTCCACAACTGGTTCCTGCATTTGCCCAATGCTGTTTGGATTGCCAATGGCATCTGTTATTCCAAGAGGATTTCATAATGGATGGATGAATGAACCTTTGAAAGTTTATTGTTGAAACATATTACACATAACATTGACAAAGCCAATAAGCATCATAGAGTTGATTTTGTTAACATATAAAATTTCCACATGCCTAGGAGACCTCACATCTGGAAATGCTTAGGTTTTTAGTTTGTTCACACACTCAGATTTACAAGAAGAATTCATTCATTTCCTGAACAGCAGTATTACATGCAAAGTTTTTTGGTTCATTGCAGTTGTATTAAAAATTACTTCGAATGAGATAAATTTACTTATGCAGATAGTTTATTTATTTGTATATGTTTTACTTTACAAATGTATTAAACATTCCCATAGAGCACCGGGCTTCCTTCCTTGTTATTTTATTTGACTTCTGTTTCTTATTTATTTTAATTTGTTTGATCTCTTCAGATTTGTATTTATCTCATACTTTTTCCATAACATTTTTTTTTTTTCCTGGGGCTGGCTTTTCTGACCATTCTGGTAGCAGTCTACAAGATTGATGTTATTGTTTGTATTAACCTTTTTTTCTTTTTCTTTTATAGCTTTGCAGAGAATATTCAAGAAGGTGAAAAGCTGAAGACTGATGTTGTTAATCAGGGTGGAAAACAGTTGGCTGACAATATGAAGATATGTCACAGCCAATATTTTCCTTTTCATAGCTTTAGTATAAGAAAAATATTTTGTTTTTCAGTGAAAATTTATTAAGCAAATCTAAAATAAATCAGATATCAACATGAACATAATTGAACGGACACTGAAAGTGTAGAAAAGCCACTGCAAGGCAATAAAGTAATCAAAGTATTAAATGTGTTACTGGAATACTCTACAACATTAACTAAATAGCCAAAATATTAAATGTGTTACTGGAATACTCTACAACATTAACTAAATAGCCAAAGTATTAGATGTGTTACTGGAATACTCTACAACATTAACTAAATAGCCAAAGTATTAGATGTGTTACTGGAATACAGCACAACATTAACTAAATAATTTACCAAATAAGCCCATTTTTTGAGGGGTCATTTTCCGGAATCGGTGTTCAATCAAGTAAACTAAATTAAATTTTATTGTCTGTTTGCTCTTTTCTATGTAAATGAGTTATTATTATTAATGGACAATTAAATGTTTGATTCAATATTTATTCACAGTTATATATGTTTTAATAATATTTTTTATATTATTTCAGCCTCTCATAGATCTTGAAGAAAAGTTTTGTTTGACAAGTTTCACTCTCATTAATTATTACAGTGGACAAGGACAGAGAGGGTAGCATCTACAGTATTTCATTGAAGCTTTAAATTTTCACACAGGAGGATAATACTCATTTTGCAAACTGGCCAACAAAAACAATAAACTCTTCCTCTATCTATCTTGGTCTTCCTATATGGATACCTGGTACCTATTATTCAGTGAAGAGGGAGTGTAGTAAGCAGACCTATAAGCAGACCTGTTTTCATTTTCCATGCAGTCCTTCAGTGTGCTAAATGCTCTTCTCCTGCTATCCATCCTTTTTTTAATAATGCCTAAAAATTCCAAACTTGCTACTTTCTGGCTGATCATTTAAACCCTGTTCAGCGGCCTGTGGCAGGTCAGGTGTTACCCCTGTAGGACAAACTGGGAATTGCACCATTTTGCTAAGCTTGCTAAGAAAATAGACTTGGCAGGGAAGTCAGTTACACTACTCCCACCTGCATTCCAGAATGAAACCACATTGAATGGTTAAACAGCACCCATACCAACACTTTAGTCGACTCTTCACTTCAACTAGTGCCAATGATGTGAATCAGAGATCAGCTGACATTTATGTAGAGACTCCTTCTGGCAAAAAGGCACCCAAAAGAATATTCATCTTAGACTAATGCAAGCTCAATTTCAGCTGATCATGATGGACAAAATAACAAGCATACTAGCAGACACTGGGATCTGTGACTGGAAGGGACCTTGATCCAATGGCCAAAGACTACATCTTCTTTTAAAACCAGCTGCTTGCTTCACTTCTTCCCCTTAGAAACCTTAGAAACTTTCTTTTAGCTTGGAAAAATCTCTCCTTAGAGTCTTGGACCTGAATACCCTAACATAGCTTTAAGATCCACTCTTCCAAGTTAAGCCCTGTCCTGGTATATTGAAGGCTGTAAAAACCAAGAAGCAGTATTACTTCAACAGGGAAACTTCAGTGCCTAAACCCTCATGCCAAAATGAGTTGCACTTTCTGTATGAAGAGTCTAACAGCTAACTGAGAAAGGCAACACCATGCCATGGGAAAATGATCACGTGGCAAAGAAAGACTACACTCCAACACAAGCCAGGATCTCTTCTCAAACCTGATGTAAAGGCACTAGGCTTCATGCAGCATCAGGCGTCCTCCTTAAATAATTATGATACAGGTCTTTATCTGTGCTAAGATAAATTAGAACTTTTAGGAAATAACCTAAAGACATCTGTCTCACGTTTGATTGTTACTGTGTAAGTGTTTTTAGTTAAACTTGGAGCTTCAAGCTTACAACTAAATTGGAAACCATATCCTTGAAACACAACATAGCAGTTTATAGTCCTCTCTCGTCCAAGGCTGTTCATTAGAACAAGAACAAGCTATTAACTCATCCTAAAATTCCAAGAGTAAAAGACTGAAAGAAAAACTTTGTAAAATGTAAGAGGTTTAATACAATCTGTAAACAAAGAAAGAAAGAAAGAACAGTGTGTTTATTTGTTTGTCTTGTGTCCTGTCAAAATATATGTCCGCATGCATTGTATAAATATTTACTGTATTTCTATAGATTGTATTTTTCTCTTTCTTAAAACCAGTGTTTTTTAGTTATCTTGATATACGTTTAATGGCAGTAAATGCCATATACAGAGAAAGGTAAGGAAAATAAAGTGAGAATTTTACTGAATTATGTAATTAATTACTGGCATTATCAAAGACATAGCTGGTAATTAATCAGTTCTTGTCACTACACATTATCTTTACCCCTAGCAATATATGGACATTTTTTTATTGTATTTAAAAATCCACACAATAAGAGCAAATTGTGGCAACCTTTTTTCCCCACCGTTGGATGAGGTGCAAAAATTTTCTTCCAGAACACCTCTGTTGGCACATAAAGCAGAGAAAGCATACTTCTACTCGAAGAAAATGTGTGATTTTCTTTAACGGATCAGTATGTCTCAATGTTGAGCTTACACGGAGGCGTGACCACGGGGAGGCGTGACCACGGGTTGGGCGCTGCCCCCCCAGAGACAAGCCGTGCCCACCGTGCGAAATGCTCTGTCTGTCCAATGAAAACTCTGGAGAAGAATAACATTTGATTTTCACAGTTCACTTCGCAGCACGTTTTGAACCTGTTGACCACATTCTTTAATTAAAGCAGCATATACGTTCCATTCTTCTTTTATTTTCTGGTTGGTATCACCAAAGGCTGTGCATAGGTGGCTTATTAAAAAGCAGACATCTTCAGCCTCTGTCCCTCCGCAAGCTGCTGGCTCCACGGTTGAGCCCAACACCGCTGCTTACCAACACGGAGCACAGCGCACCCACGTCGGAAACTGAAACTCCAAAAGATGTAGATGAGCCTACACAATCCTCCAGCTCTGCGCTCGCGTCGGGTACTCCAAACCTCTGCCTTCAACAAAATATACAGTCCGGTCTGCCTGACTTAAATATGGATAGCCCATCCCAGCCCATTTTAATTAATTATCCCAAGCGCGCATTTGGAAAGACACTCAGATGTTTTAGTGCAAGCTGGTTTCAGTCTCGACCATGGCTTGAATATTCAATATGTTGTCCGTGATGCCAGCCTTTGCTTTGCCTGCCGCAAATCTAGTGTTTCCAATTCGGACCGTGAGGACATATTCACCAAACACGGCAACGCTAATTGGAAAAAAGCTATAGAAAAAGACGGTGGCGGCTTCCACAAACACGCGTCTAGTATCCCGCACGTCAGAGCCATGTCTGCATGGCAAGAGTATCGGCGCCGGGCAGAGACGGGTGAAAGCATAGTTCAACTACTGGGTCCAACCCAGATAGAAAAGAATAGATATTATGTGAAAAGCATTGGGGAGGCCGTTCAGTTCCTTGCAGTCAATGAACTACCTTTGCGTGGTCACAATCACGAAGGTGGGGAGGAGGGACTTTTCCTTAAGTTCTTTGAGTACACAATCAAAAAAGATGCCAAACTTGCAGAAATTGTAAAATACATCCCAGACAACGCAAAATACACATCCAATGTAATTCAAAATGAAATAATTGAGACTCTTGCCAAAATGGTGGTAAAAGATATCAGGACCAAATATGAAAAAGCTGACTCTCCTGGACTTTGCATTAAAAGTGATGGTACCAGGGATCGCTGTAACATTGAGAATTTGTCTGTAGTGATTAGATTTGTCCAGAACTCCATCCCTGAAGAACACCTGATTGGCTTAATTGAACTGAATCAGCTTGATGCTGAATATATTTGTAACCAAATTCTGTCACATCTCTCTGAGTTAGGTTACAGACCAGACAATTTAGTGTGTCAGTGTTTTAATGGTACTTCTGTCATGTCTGGGGCAAGGGGTGGTGCCCAGGCTTTGTTACAAAACAAAGTTGGTAAGTATAGTCCATATGTACACTGCTACCACCACCAGCTCCATTTGGCAGTGATACATGCAATGGAATCAGAACCTCTGGCTAAGAAGTTCTTTGACTGGTCAAATTCACTGAACACATTTTGTCACAGACATTATGTTTCACACACATACAATATACCCACACTGAAAAGACTTTTACAAATACGATGGACCAGTCATTATGATGTCACAAAGTCAACAATGAGGAAGCTATAAGGGGGCTTCTCTCAGAGGTAGCAGAGGCTGACACTGCCCCTTTGACATTTGCACAAAGGCATGTGGTCTTTTGACCCATTTAAAAAAGCAGAATTTCTTCAATACAGGAAAATTCCTCCTTCATGTGCTTGGTGTGCTGAAAGCAGCCAATGCAATTCTACAGGCACATGCAGTGGATTTGTGCACGGCTGGGGAGGGGAGGTGGTGACAGCTTCATTGGCCACACTGACAGAGATGAGATGCGACTCATTCTGGGAGGATCATTTCTCTCAGTGTGAAAGTAGGCCTACCTATTCGCTCAAAAGGAAACAGAAAGTTAATTCACAGCTTGATGATAGTATTGGCATGTCTACACTTGGGCATGGTGACTCTGATGAACAAATTGCTCCTAATCAGACTTTTAAAAGGGATATGTTCAGCATTCTTGATAGAGCTATTGTGGAAATGGAGACAAGATTCTCTCAGAGAAATGTTGAATTATTGAGGGCCACATCGCTTCTCCTGCCAAAATCAGAATTATTTCTTGATCATTCTCTCCTGAAACCACTTCCGGCACTTGCAGGCACAGAGTAAAACAGCATGAGCTTGCAAAAAGAAATTGCTGTGGCAAAAGCAATGTTAATTAATAAACTGCCAGCTGATGCTAATCTCTCTGAAGCATGCAAATGCATTCAGCAGTACAAAGAGGCCTTCCCTATGTTGCATTCGCTTCATGTCACAGCACTCATCATTGGTGTGTCTTCAGCTGCATGCGAAAGCTCTTTCTCTACTTTGAACTACATTCTCACTCTACTCTGTCGAACAATACTGCATTCAAGGAAGAGAAATTTAGTCATTCTGTTACACGAGAAGAACATCACAGAAAATCTAGACATGAATGAATTTATTTCAGAATTTGCCAAGAGTAACTGCAGACTGGTCCTGTAGATAATATCCTGGTTAAACACTGGAAACTGACATCCTATAGCCTCCCTAATGACCACAATGAGCCACGTTTCTGTTCTTACTCTCATATGTTGTATACATTTGACTTTATTGATATTTACCTTGTAGATGTAATTCTATATTTGTTCACAAAGAATAATACAAGTTCCATTGCCTCTGTTAATTTTATTGAACAATAGGTTATGATTTATGCCACAATTTTTGCTTTTATATGTTATATAAAACTATGTTGTTATTATTATTTGACCCCCCAAAAAATGGGGATGGATGGATATTTTTTGCCCCCTCAGACAAGCCAAATGCCCACCCACACATGATGTTCTGGTCACACCTCTGTGCTTACATAATTAATCTTGCCTCCTGTGTAGGTATGATGATGGCTTTTACTTGCAGTCCCTTAGCTCCGTAATCTTACCATCCACTAGGATCAATCTTTAACTTGGCATGATGCTACACTGCCCTGAAATACTCCTGGTGGTGTTTTGTGTTTTAGGTAAGTTTATGGCACTTTCTGTTTCCTGGCCCTGACACTGCTGTTATGGGCTGTCTTTCTTCTTTCTAAGTAGAAATCTATTGGCTTGTTTTTTGTTTTATTTCTTTTAGTCTCTTTTTTTATAATATATCCATACCATTATTTCATCTTATTAATAGATCATTCTAATATTTGTTTTTAAATATTTAACAAAAAGACAGTTTGCAAGAAACAGAGATACATTTCTTTTAACACACATTTCTCATACTTAGTTTGTTGCCAATTAACCAGTACAAATAAATACAATTGGACCTGTACACCAGTGTCTGCCAGTAGATGGCAGAATTATCATTGTTATGTGATTACATTTTTTAGCATGTAATGAACCAAAGTCACATTTGCTGTTTTTGGTTTTTTTTCCAATGCAATTCAACATTTACAAGGGGAATGACAGAACAGATGAGTACTGGCTTCAGAATGACCAATAGATCTGATTATATTAAAGAAAACTGATTTTCTGTCCTCTCTTTTGATACATTTTATGATGCACAGATTAAATTCTGTATTCGTTTTTCCTTATTAAAATGAGTGTCTGGATTATTTTCCTTCTCTGAAAAAAGAGTCAGAGATGAATTCTGTATTTCAAATTGCTTCAGTAAGAATGACCATTTGCAGAGGACACCTCAGTTAGTCATTTATACATGTCCATTCATTCCTTTCTCATTTTATGCATTATGTGCATTGCAGTGGTGGGGATGCTGTGCTATACGAACTGCCACAGTTCTTCTGATGAGATGTAAAACCAAGATCCTGACTCCTTTTGGCCATAAATGATCCCTAGGCATCTTTTGAAAAGAGTAGGGTGTTTTGCAAAGTCCTTTCTTAATTGCCCACCAAGGTCTAGTCATTTTAGCCCCCTAATCATCTCCTGTCCTTATCTGGCTAACTATCTCTCTCACCACTTCACGACCTAATAGCTAATGTGTGGTGAGTGTACTGGCGCAAAAATGGCTCCCATTGCATCATCCATGGCAATTTTACACATTGGTTAAAGTTGATCCCATCTGTTTATGTAAAGCACTTTGAGTAAGTTAGAAAAGTGCTATAATGTCATTTGTTATTAAGCCTGTTGAGAACAGCATATTATCAGATCTTTGCACAAACAGAGACTGATCCCATCTGTGGTAAAGGTTTCAAGGTTAACAGTTAACAAGAAACCGCATTTACGAGGAAAAAGAAACAATAAAAAGTTAGTGTCAATAAAAAGTTAGAGGGGAAATGAACAGTTTTAAACTCAGTTCAATAGCGTATTCTTACCTAGCACGTCTCTCACAATTTCAAATATAAATTTCTAAAAATACAAAAGCAGACAACATCCACGTACATGCTACATCTACTGTAAATAAATATGTAGTTATGTACTGATGAGAGTTGGAATTTAAGGTAACATTTGTAATATAAGGACACAATAAACACCGTCAAAGGTTTGGGTATCCACCCAGTATACTGCAGAATAGTTGAAAAATAATGTCTTTATAGATTTGAGTTCAAAACGGAACTGAGAAAACTGACAAAATGTTTGCATATACAGTATAGTCAGTGGCAGGAATGGGATGTCATGGGGGAATGGCATTCTGGAACTGGAAGTGACATCAGGAAGAGACGGTTTCTTGAAAACTGGAACCGGAGGTGATGGTTAAGTTGTGGATACGTCATTTGTTCTGCAGGGAGAGAGGAGAAAAGGGAAGCACCAAACCCTGGTTCGGCGGGTAAATGTATCTATTTGAGCACGTAAGCTATCTTCCAAATGAATGTGTGTGACACAGCCACCCCCTCTGCCTAAACCCATCGGGTCTGGTGGCCCAAACCGAGAGGTCATAAACCTGAGAAAGAGAATCAGCAATAAATGACCGAAAACCTGTAAGGCTGAAGGTCTAAAACCAGCATGTGACTCACAGGTTCGACTCCTTATGTATTGCCATTCACTGTAAAGCAGGATGGTTGGTAACAAGGGTGAACTCGCGACCCAAGAGGTAATACCTCAGGTAGGTAATAGCCCTTTTGATCGCTAAGGTCTCCCGTTCCACTGCTATATACCTGATTTCCCGATCCAATTTCCAACTCAGGAACATAATGGGGTGCTTGACACCTTCAACATTTTGACTTAGCACAGCACCAAGACCTGTGTCCAATGTGTCACTCTGGAGAATGAAAGGTAAAGAAAAATTTGGTCAAATTAATTCAGGTGCCAAGGTTAGAGCCTACTTCAGGTCACGGATTGCAAAGTCAGCCTTTTTGTCCCATACCATTACATTGGGAGGCCTTTTCTTCATGAAATCTGTCAAGGGCACCACTCTCTCTGTGAGATATCCAATAGTCCCCAGGGTTGATGTCCGTATAATAATTCAAAAGGGGAAAACCCTGTTGAGGTATGAAGGACCTCCCAATAACTTATCCCAGTTCCTTTTATCCATGTAACCACCTTGCGTAGCATTTGCTTGAGGGTCTGATTGAACTGGTCCATGAGAGCAGCGGTTTTAAATGCTTAACTCTGAGTAATTTGGCAACTTCCCTGAACATATCCGAGGTAAAAGGTGTCTCTTGAACTGTTAAGATTTCTTTAGGGATGCCTAGCCGTAAGAAGAACCCTCCAAGTTCCCATGTGATATTTTTAGAATTAACCATCTGCAATGTGATAGCCTTGGGAAAACGAGTAGCATAGTCCTTGAGGACCAGTATACAGTATATTTATGTCCAAGAGTTTAATGGGTCCCACAATATCGACCCTGATATGTTCGAAAAGGGATATCAATAAGGGGAATTTGAATTAAAGGAGCATGGTCCCTCCTAGGAATCTGTTGTACTGGCATTCCGGACAGGAACTACAGAAACGACCGACCTCCTCATTAATTCCGGGTTTTGTCAGCTCTCAAATGGTCACCTAGGATATGGGTCTGTGCTAGCTCACAGATCTGCCGCTAGAAGGTCTATGGCACTAGCAGCAGCGAACTCGCCTCTCCCTCATGCTCAGCTACCCTATACAGTAAATCATTGTTAATGGCAAAGTTGGGTCCTTTAGGCATGGGATGGTTAGTGCGTTGGCCATCTACAGAGACTATTGAATTTCCAGCAAATTTCAGGGAGTCATCACTCCAATGCTCCTGCTTAAAGGAGGTCAGCGTTTGTCTAAATTGGAAAGTTAATGAGGTTAAAGGATGGTGTTCACCTCAATGGGCAGGGCTTCTGACCTTGATGAGTCACTACTCGTAGATGACGTACCTGGCTGGACCATCTCGGTCTCCATTCCATCACATTGCATCTCCACATGATCCCTTATCGCTGGCTGATTACACAGAGACATTCTGGGATGGTGATTCTCTGTCTATTACAAAGCTCAAAGACTATTCGGAAGTGAGATGTGTGTTGCTGCTTTTATTATTAAACCAGTCTCTTCCCAATATAATGGGAAAAGGTGGATTTCGAAGGACTGCCACTCGCATTGTTCAGATAGTTCCTTTGTAACTGATGAAGCAAGTGGCGGACCTATTCCACCAAGCTTCACCATGTATACAGGTTAGACCGGTCGTTCCTTTTAGCCACTGTTGTAGTAACACATATCAGCGAGCCACAATAGAAATGTTGCTGCTGGCATCTATTAGTGCTGTTATTTTAAACCCATTAACGACCACCACTCCTGTACAAGGACACGACAAAGGGTTAGCAACCACACAGTACCTTCCTCCTCTCACTCAGCTGCAGTCCATTGGCTGTGTGTTCAATGGACAGTGTGGGAGTGGATGTCCAGGCTCTCCACATTTATAGCAGTGCACGACTGGGGTCAGATTTTTTTTTAGTTTGGCCATGGGCTCCGTGTCATGATGGGAGGGCTCCGACTGGACCATGCGTCCTGTTCAGGTTTGGTAAGCAAACCTTTCCAAGCGCTGCAGCTTCACCCTTTACAGTTCAGTGGCCATATTGGTCAGGACAGTATTTAGGTCCCGTTCTTCCGAAATGAGAGCAAATCCTGCCAACTACGCCACTGTTAAATAAGGGCATCACAAGAATTACCCAGATACAAAGTCACTTATAACTGGGCCAATTTACAATTGCTATTTCATCTAATTTAAGAGTGAAATAGCAGGCTAGGATATCTGATGGAAATTCCATGCAGACATGTTGAGAATAGGAAATTTTACAAAGTACAGCTAGGTGCAGGATTCAAACACATAGTGTTGCATTTTTGAGACAGCAGTGCCAAGCACTTGTGCCACATCCATTTTAAATAACTTCTCAAAAATATATGACTCACTAGATAACATTGTGTTAGTGTTTTTCAGGTCTCTTCAACCACAACAATAAACACTGTGAGCGAGAGCATTTCTTTGAGAGCCATTTTGAAATGGACATTTCTTCAGAGCTTCCATTTAGTCTAATTTATGTTATTTTTATTTGAATCTGCTAACACCACAATGCCAAAATATACAGTACAATGCGAAAATTGTTAAAGATTTAAATATGAAAGATGTCAGGATTGAGGCTTCTCAACTCTTTTGTCATACCTGTGTATATGAATAACCAACATACCGATCAATCAATTTACTGAATCGGCCTATTTTAGTTTAGGGTTGTGTTTATCCAAGCATCGGGGACAAAGCAGACACAGGACTTGTTAATTCTGAACTCATTTAGAGAAGTGTTCTTCATGAATCACATTATGTGTTTATAACATTGGATTACAGAGGATTGCTTAGTGCCTTACTCATGTTTCAAATCTCTGCTTCTACTGAGCATCTGAAATCAATAAAATATAAATAATGGTTGCCAATGTGCTTTGTGTTACCCATGGACCTAGTTGGTAGGGTGCGCTGTTTGAAAACTCCATTCAGAGGTCGATTTGCTGGTGTGTTTTGGGTCATTGTCCTGTTGTAGCACCCAAGATCGCTTCAGCTTGAGTTGACGAACAGATGGCCGGACATTCTCCTTCAGGATTTTTTGGTAGACAGTAGAATTCATGGTTCCATCTATCACAGCAAGCCTTCCAGGTCCTGAAGCAGCAAAACAACCCCAGACCATCACACTACCACCACCATATTTTACTGTTGGTATGATGTTCTTTTTCTGAAATGTTGTGTTCCTTTTACGCCAGATGTAACGGACATTTGCCTTCCAAAAAGTTCAACTTTTGTCTCATCAGTCCACAAGGTATTTTCCCAAAAGTCTTGGCAATCATTGAGATGTTTCTTAGCAAAATTGAGACGAGCCCTAATGTTCTTTTTGCTTAATAGTGGTTTCGCCTTGGAAATCTGCCATGCAGGCCGTTTTTGCCCAGTCTCTTTCTTATGGTGGAGTCGTGAACACTGACCTTAATTGAGGCAAGTGAGGCCTGCAGTTCCTTAGACGTTGTCCTGGGGTCTTTGTGACCTCTCGGATGAGTCGCTCTGCTCTCTTGGGGTAATTTTGGTCGGCCGGCCACTCCTGGGAAGGTTCACCACTGTTCCATGTTTTTGCCATTTGTGGATAATGGCTCTCACTGTGGTTCGCTGGAGTCCCAAAGCTTTAGAAATGGCTTTATAACCTTTACCAGACTGATAGATCTCAGTTACTTCTGTTCTCATTTGTTCCTGAATTTCTTTGGATCTTGGCATGATGTCCAGCTTTTGAGGTGCTTTTGGTCTACTTCTCTGTGTCAGGCAGCTCCGATTTAAGTGATTTCTTGATTGAAACACGTGTGGCAGTAATCAGGCCTGGGGTGGCTACGGAAATTGAACTCAGGTGTGATACACCACAGTTAGGTTGATTTTTAACAAGGGGCAATTACTTTTTCACACAGGGCCATGTAGGTTTGGATTTTTTTCTCCCTAAATAATAAAACCATCCTTTAAAACTGCATTTTGTGTTTACTTGTGTTATATTTGACTAATGGTTAAATGTGTTTGATGATCAGAAACATTTTGTGTGACAAACATGCAAAAGAATAAGAAATCAGGAAGGGGGCAAATAGTTTTTCACACCACTGTGTATATATATATATATATATATATATATATATATATATATATATATATATATATATATATATATATATATAATATACTGCTCAAAAGAATTAAAGGAACACTTTTTAATCAGAGTATAGCATAAAGTCAATGAAACTTATGGGATATTAATCTGGTCAGTTTAGTAGCAGAGGGGGTTGTTAATCAGTTTCAGCTGCTGTGGTGTTAATGAAATTAACAACAGATGCACTAGAGGGGCAACAATGAGATGACCCCAAAACAGGAATGGTTTAACAGGTGGAGGCCACTGACATTTTTCCCTCCTCATCTTTTCTGACTGTTTCTTCACTAGTTTTGCATTTGGCTACAGTCAGTGTCACTACTGGTAGCATGAGGCGATACCTGGACCCTACAGAGGTTGCACAGGTAGTCCAACTTCTCCAGGATGGCACATCAATACGTGTCATTGCCAGAAGGTTTGCTATGTCTCCCTGCACAGTCTCAAGGGCATGGAGGAGATTCTAGGAGACAAGCAGTTACTCTAGGAGAGCTGGAGAGGGCCATAGAAGGTCCATAACCCATCAGCAGGACCAGTATCTGCTCCTTTGGGCAAGGAGGAACAGGATGAGCACTGCCAGAGCCCTACAAAATGACCTCCAGCAGGCCACTGGTGTGAATGTCTCTGACCAAACAATCAGAAACAGACTTCATGAGGGTGACCCAAGGGCCCCATGTCCTCTAATGGGCCCTGAGCTCACTGCCCAGCAGCATGCAGCTCGATTGGCATTCGCCATAGAATACAATTTTTACAGATGAGAGCAGGTTCACCCTGAGCACATGACAGAAGTGAAAGGGTCTGAAGAAGCCATGGAGAACATTATGCTGCCTGTAACATCATTCAGCATGAGCAGTTTGGTGGTGGGTTAATGATTGTCTGGGGAGGCATATCCGTGGAGGGTCACACAGGCCGCTACAGGCTTGACAAAGGCACATTGGCTGCCATTAGGTATCAGGATGAAATCCTTGGACCCATTGTCAGACCCTATGCTGGTACAGTGGCTCCTGGTGCACGACAATTCCTGGCCTCATGTGGTGAGAGTATGCAGGCAGTTCCTGGAGGATGAAGGAATTGATACCATTGACTGGCCACCACACTTTCCTGACCTAAATCCAATAGAACACCTCTGGGACATTATGTTTTGGTCCATCCAATGCCACCAGGTTGCACCTCAGACTGTCCAGGAGCTCATTGATGCCCTGGTCCAGATCTGGGAGGAGATCCCCCACAACACCATCTGTCATCTCATTAGAAGCATGCACCGATGTTGTCAGGCATGTATACAAGAACACAGGGGCCATACAAAGTGCTGCGTACAATTTTGAGTTGCTGCAATTAAATTTTGGCAAAATGGACTAGCCTGCCACATAATTTTTCACTCTGATTTTTGGGCGTCTTTGAATTCAGGGCTCTGTAGGTTGATCATTTTCATTTCCATCAAACGATGTGGCATCCTTTCGTTCCTAACACATTACCCAGTCTATATCAGTATAGATATCCAGGAGGATTTCTTTTTCCCATTGAGATCTGATGTGTTTTCAAAGTGTTCCTTTAATTTTTTTGAGCAGTTTATATATATATATAGCAAAATACCCGCACTTGGCAGCGGAGAAGTAGTGTGTTAAAGAAGGAAAGAGAAAAAGAGAAACAAAAGGAAACATTTTGAAAATAACGTAACATGATTGTCAATGTAATTGTTTTGTCACTGTTATGAGTGTCGCTGTGATATATATATATAGCAAAATACCCGCGCTTCACAGCGATGTCATGTGTTAAAGAAGTTATGAAAAGAAAAGGAAACATTTTAAAAATAATGTAACATGATTGTCAAAGTAATTGTTTTGTGTATTTGGGCAGCGTCACGAAGTTGTTTTCGGTAGCTGCATCAGAAAATGTACCACGACGCCTGACACGCCTCCTTTTACTGTTTTCTCAAAGCTTGGATTGCTGCTGTTATAATCGGTTTGAGTCTACATATACATATATATATATATATATATATATATATATATATATATATATATATATATATATATATATATACACATACATATCTTCATATCTATATACATATCTACATATACACATATATATATATACATACCTATCTACATCATATATACACACACACACATACATACATATATACACATACATATACTTGTGTGTATGTTTGTATGTGTCTATATGTGTGTGTATAGCTTTGGTCACTGAGTGCAAGAGAAAAATAATAAAATACAGTCTATAAGTTATTAAACAGTAAAACATTAACGTTTTAAGAAGTACAGGTACACTGATCACTACTGGAGTGGTTTCAGGTAAACTACATTTTAAAGACTGTGTAACACAACAGGTAAGTAACTAACAGCAGCTAAAATGTATATGGATCATCTCTCGGTAGTAGATCCCTTTTGAAAGGCGCTACACGACGGCTGTGGTATAGAAATTACATTTTCTATGTGAACGTTCAAATTTGTGCCTCTGGTAATGTGCCTTACCGGCATTTAAAGAAAATTAGTTTTGTGTCCTCTGCCGTGTTAATAGAGAAAGGCTTTGGTTTGGGATAAAAGGAAAAAAGGTGTAAAGAAAGGAAAGTTGCCTTTTCTTTTATATAGTATAGAGAGATGTGTTCGCTGACGTTATGATCGCCTTTTAAGGACAGTCGCGGTGGGTCTTGTGTAGACTGGTGAGATGTCCCTGCCATTAATCGGCTGTGATGGCACTGTCAGTCCTCTACTCGAGTGCGTGTCTTCATAATCCGAGTTTAGGACCTCATAATCGTATACGTGCAAAAGAAAGTGTGAATCGCCTTAATATTATTTTGCCGTGGTGTAGAAAAGGGGTCCCGTGTTTGCACTTGTCTGGGCTATAGCGCAGGGGGAGGATGAAAAAAATTAAAAGTGCTCACTTTGACTTAAGGCAGAAGCGCAGTCAGCGTCTCAACGGCCGGCACAGCTATGCACGCGCTGGCTGCTCGACTTTTGCTGGGCAGGAGACCCTTTGTACACACGCTCATGATATCAAAAGTCTCAGCTCTTTGGAGGTCATTCATATATTATATATATAGCAAAATACCCGCGCCTCGCAGTGGAGAAGTAGTGTGTTAAAGAAGTAATGAAAAAGAAAAGGAAACATTTTAATAATAACGTAACATGATTGACATTGTCATGAGTGTTGCTGTCATATATATGCCTGCCTAAATAAGTCACCCTCGCTTCACTCTTACTTTATTTACCGTTCATTTAATCATGGCTAGTGGTGGAAAAATTATAAAATGGAAGGAGGATGGCTTTACCAAAACAATTATTGATGGCTGAATCGATTATTCATAAAGCTTGAATTGGTGATCTGTTTTTCTGTGTTAACCTCATATTTTTTCATACTTCTTCTCAAACTAAGGTGGTGCGAGGGTAAAATGAATCGGGATGCGCTGATCAATGTAATCCGTGTACCAGGAAATCATGCATTGACAAAAGTTCCCCTTTGTTTGTAATGCAAAGTGTGATTAAATGCATTATTTTTAACGCTGCTATGGAGCACATGCATCGAAGCTTCTCAGCTGTGCTTGTGCTAAGAAAAGGAAAGATTTTAAAAATAACGTAACACAATTGTCAATGTAACCTTTTGTAAGTAGTGCCTGGAGGATTCAGTGTGTAGAAACTCTAGAGAGAGCGTGTGTATTAACTTGTGGATTTTTCTGTGAGTATTTGGTGGCAGCGTCACAAAGTCGTAACACTGCGTTAGCTGCGGAGCTCAGCTCAGAGCGAAATGAGGTGAATGGGAGGGGAGATGATGACGTGACTCCCACACCCCCACAAACACAGTCTCTCGGAATTTGTATAAGCACAGCCCTTCACCTGCAATTTTAACTTAGTTACAAAGTGATCAAAACTCGCTTATATCCCGCGCCCTCTCATTAAACTTGTATCCCGCATTACCTGTGGGCATGAGAAACGCCAGCGGCAGCCTGTCTATGAACTTAATTTAAACTTTAGGTTTACATCGTGCTTTCTTCCGAAGTAGCAGCACTCATGAATATGGTTGTATATGTCACTCGCTCGCTTCTTATTGTTTCGCTGCCTTCTCAATTATATAATGCATGTTTTCTTCAGCGCTTTTTGGAGCTCTTCCTGGTTTTCTACGCACTGCGTTGACAGTCAGTTCACGTGATTACGTGGGAAGCGTGATGATGTCACATGAAACTCCGCCCCCACAGCTTTTGAGCTCAACTCCATTACAGTAAATGGAGAAAAATACCTTCCACTTATGACCATTAGACGTAGAATTTCGAAATGAAACCTGCCCAACTTTTGTAAGTAAGCTGTAAGGAATGAGCCTGCCAAATTTCAGCCTTCTACCCACACGGGAAGTTGGAGAATTAGTGATGAGTCAGTGAGTCAGACAGTCAGTCAGCGAGGGCTTTGCCTTTTATTAGTATAGATAAAAAAACTGAGAAAGCACATGTACATAAGTATTCACAGCCTTTGCCATGAAGCTCAAAATTGAGCTCAGGTGCATCCTGTTTCCTCTGATCATCCTTGAGATGTTTCTGCAGCTTGATTGGAGTCCACCTGTGGTAAATTCAGTTGATGTGACGTGATTTGGAAAGGCACACACCTGTCTATAAAAGGTCCCACAGTTGACAGTTCATGTCAGAGCACAAACCAAGCATGAAGTCAAAGGAATTGTCTGTAGACCTCCGAGATAGGATTGTCTCGAGGCACAAATCTGGTGAAGGTTACAGAAAACATTCTGCTGCTTTGAAGGTCCCAATGAGCACAGTGGCCTCCATCATCCGTAAGTGGAAGAAGTTTGAAACCACCAGGACTCTTCCTAGAGCTGGCCGGCCATCTGAACTGAGTGGAGAAGCGCCTTAGTCAGGGAGGCGACCAAGAACCCGATGGTCACTCTGTCAGAGCTCCAGAAGTCCTCTGTGGAGAGAGGAGAACCTTCCAGAAGGATAACCATCTCTGCAGCAATCCACCAATCAGGCCTGTATGGTAGAGTGGCCAGACGGAAGCCACTCCTTAGTAAAAGGCACATGGCAGCCCATCTGGAGTTTGCCAAAAGGCACCTGAAGGACTCTCAGACCATGAGAAACAAAATTCTCTGGTCTGATGAGACAAAGATTGAACTCTTTGGTGTGAATGCCAGGCGTCACGTTTGGAGGAAACCAGGCACCGCCATCACCAGGCCAATACCATTCCTACAGTGAAGCATGGTGGTGGCAGCATCATGCTGTGGGGATGTTTTTCAGCGGCAGGAACTGGGAGACTAGTCAGGATAAAGGGAAAGATGAAAGCAGCAATGTACAGAGACATCCTGGATGAAAACCTGCTCCAGAGCGCTCCTGATCTCAGACTGGGGTGACGGTTCATCTTTCAGCAGGACAATGACCCTAAGTACACAGCCAAGATATCAAAGGAGTGACTTCAGGACAACACTGTGAATGTCTTTGAGTGGCCCAGCCAGAGCCCAGACCTTAATCCGATTGAACATCTCTGAAGAGATCTTAAAATGGCTGTGCACCGACGCTTCCCGTCCAACCTGATGGAGCTTGAGAGGTGCTGCAAAGAGGAATGGGCGAAACTGGCCAAGGATAGGTGTGCCAAGCTTGTGGCATCATATTCAAAAAGACTTGAGGCTGTAATTGCTGCCAAAGGTGCATCGACAAAGTATTGAGCAAAGGCTGTGAATACTTATGTACATGGGATTTCTCAGTTGTTTTATTTTTAATAAATATGCAAAAACCTCAAGTAAACTTTTTTCGCGTTGTCATTATGGGGTGTTGTGTGTAAAATTCTGAGGGAAAAAAATGAATTTAATCCATTTTGGAATAAGGCTGTAACATAACAAAATGTGGAAAAAGTGATGCGCTGTGAATACTTTCCGGATGCACTGTATGTGATTGTCATCGGCAAATTATTTAATTTTAAAGTGATTTTGATAAATATTTATGCACCTAATATCGATGATAAGGAATTCATGCAAAATGTATTTGCATCCATTCCCAATGTGAACACTCATAAAATTATAATGGCTGGGGACTTTAATTGTGTTTTAAACCCACTTTTAGATAGGACTCCAGCTAAGACAATTACACAGTTTGTAACTGACCACAACTTATCAGACCCCTGGAGGTTTTTAAACCCAAACTCAAGAACATATTCGTTCTACTCACCAGTACATCATTGCTACTCAAGAATTGATTATTTCTTTATAGATAACTAGCCAACTCGTGGTGTACCATACGCCGCATAATTAGGCCGGTTTTTAATGATTTTTAAGCACAGGGAGAAAATTAACATTTGAAAAATCGGTAATGTAATAAATCAGCAAAAAAAGCAACATTATAATGATGCACGGAACGAACCAACACAGTAAAACAGTTTGCTATGGTGCATGCGGTTGTGCGTCGTAACCGAAAACTCGGTTTTTAAAGACTATTTACTTCATTGTGCTTTAACCTTAGTTGTAAAGGATTTTTTTAAGGATCCCATGGGATACCCCTCGCAAACCGTTTAACACGCTGCATATGGCGATTCACCTCCGCGAGAAACATGCCTCTATGAACTGCCAACGTGGTTTGGAGGTGCCAGGAGTTGGTGGGCGTGGCTCCTTCTGCGTGCGCCATAGGTGTCTTACTTGTCGGCGGCTCAGTGAGTCCACGCCCCTTCCGGCGTGCTTTCCATAGTTGTCTTGCCTTAGTGAATTATATATATAGATAATTTCTTGCCTATGATTAAATCTTGCAAGTACAGCGCTATTGTTATCTCTGACCATGCACCTCTGATCTTGGAGCTAAAGTCATTATGCCCAACACTCTCACCTCGCAGATGGCGTCTTAACCCGCTTCTATTAGCAGACGAGAACTGTACAGAATTCATATCCAAACAAATCAGTTTCTTCCCAGAGACAAATAGATCATCAGAGGTGTCTGCAGGAATACTCTGGGAAACTCTCAAGGCCATGTTAAGAGGACAGATTATTTCATATCTTTCCCACAGGAATAAGTTAGAAACCAAAAAAGTATCAGAGCTAAGAGGCGAAATTACTAAAATAGATGAAGAACATGCCAGGCGTCCAGGCGAGGCTCTACATAGGGAAAGGCAGGCTCTGCATTCAGAACTCAACCTCCTGACAACTAAAGAAACTGAACAACTAATTTATAAATCAACACAACACTACTATGAACACGGAGAGAAAGCTAATAAGGTTTTAGCTCAACAAATCCATAAGCAAGAAGTTCGCAATGCAATCCCAGCAATCACCAACACAAACGGAGATGAAATCATTGACCATAAAAACATAATGTATACATTTAGAGACTACTATAAATCCTTATATTCTATTGAGTTTAAAGAAGACAACACACAATCTAATGCATTTCTGGATACATTACAGATACCACAAATAGACACTTTTAGTAGGGAGGAACTCGATAAACCTTTGGCGCTATCAGAAATACTAGATGCTATAAAGTCACTTCAAGGCGGGAAAGCAGCAGGCCCTGATGGCTACCCTGTAAAATTTTATAAGAAATTCTCCACTCAGCTAGCTCCCCTTTTATTAGTAAAATTTACAGAAGCTAGAGACAATCAAATTTTACCTCAAACTTTTCCCCAAGCATTAATCACCGTCTTTCCTAAACAAAATAAGGATTTATTACAATGTACAGTACATCATACAGACCAATTTCACTTTTGAATAATGATGTTAAAATACTCTCAAAAATCATAGCTAGAAGGATGGAGAAAGTGCTGCCTTCGATAATATCACAAGATCAAACTGGATTTATTAAGGGTGGACACCTCAAATCTTCGACACCTGTTTAATGTAATATACTCACCAGTAAAGTCAAACACCCCAGAAATAATATTATCATTGGATGCAGAAAAAGCATTTGATATGATTGAATGGAAATAAATTTTCTTTACATTAGAGAAATTTGTGCATGGATCAAATTACTGTATACCAATCCAGAAGCTTCAGTCTGTATTAACAACATTTGCTCAGACTACTTTAAACTAGAACGTGGTACCAGACAAGGATGCCCCCTGTCACCACTGCTATTTGCAATAACCATTGAACCACTGACGGTTCACTGTCAAAATGCTTATCAGATAATGGAGATTATCAGAGAGGGACTGGAACAGAATTTTTCTCTCTATGCAGACGATATGGTACTGTATATATCAGACCCACAAAATTATGTGCCTGCAGTCTTAGCAGCACTCACAGAAGATCTCTGGTCTCAGAATTAATTTGAATAAAAGTGTACTCTTTCCAGTGAATTCTCAAGCATATAATATTAGATTAGACACCCTACCTTTTATCATTGCAGATCAGTTTAAATACCTCGGGGTAAACATTACAAGTAAACATAAAGCTCTTTATCAACAAAATTTTGCCGTCTGCCTGGAAAAAATTAAGCAAGACTTGCTTAGATGGTCAACCCTTCATCTCACACTAGCTGGAAGAATTAACGTTGTTAAGATGAATATTCTTCCTAAGCTTCTTTTTTTATTTCAAAACATTCCAGCATACATTAATAAATCATTTTTTAAGAAATTAGATTCAAAAGTAACCTTATTTATTTGGAACTCAAAACATCCACGTATCCAAAGAGCGACCCTACAAAGACCTAAAGCAGAAGGTGGCATGGCTCTACCTAACTTTCAGTTTTATTACTGGGCAGCAAACATACAAGCTATAAAAACCTGGACACAAATAGATGAACATACACTGGCCTGGTCTGCAATAGAAGTAAAATCCTGCAGTACTTCTTTGTATTCCCTGCTCTGTGCCCCAGCAAATGTAAGTTATCGCTATTTTACTAATAATCCATTAGTGCTTCACTCACTCAGAATATGGAACCAATGTAGAAAGCATTTTAGAATGGAGAATCTTTTATCTGTATATTTTATTCTGCAAGAGAACCACCTCTTTCAACCATCGCAAACATATACAGTTTTTAATATCTGGACAAAATTTGGGATTAGATTGCTTAGAGATCTTTATATAGACAACATCTTTGCATCCTATGAACAATTACATTCCAAATTTAAGATTCCAGCTACACATTTCTTTCTCTATCTTCAAATTAGGAACTTTGTTAAACAGAACCTGCCCGATTTTTCTCATCTTGCACCCTCCTCCAGGCTGGAAAAAATATTGCTCAATTTCGAGGACTTAGACACCATCTCTGCAATATATAAAATTATTTTGCAGTCCCCCCATTTCAAAGATCCAAGAGGACACTGGGAAAAAGATCTCTTAATTAATATATCACAAAAGGAGTGGAAGGTAGCAATGCAGAGACTTCACTCGAGCTCCATATGCGCAAAGCATACAATCATTCAACTCAAAATTATATATCGAGCACATCTGTCTCGCCTAAGACTGTCCAAAATGTTCCCAGGTCAAGATCCAACCTGCGAACGTTGCAGCCAAGTCCCAGCCTCACTGGGTCACATGTTTTGGGCCTACACCAAATTAACATCATTTTGGACCAAAATGTTTAATTGCCTTTCAAACAGCGTTGGTGTCACAATCCCTCCTAACCCATTAACAGCTGTGTTTGGGGTTCTTCCAGAGGGGCTTAAAGTGGAGAAGGACAAACAAACTGTGATTGCCTTCACTACACTATTGGCACGCAGACTTATTTTGCTAAAATGGAAGAATCCTAACTTTCCTCTTTTAAGTCAGTGGGTAACTGATGTTTTATACTATTTGAAATTGAAATACTCAGTTAGAGGATCGGTACAGACTTTTTTCAAAACCTGGCAGGATTTAATCAATAATATTTTAGAATAAGCTCTTAAAGCACCGAGGAAGCAATTCTTTCTGCATTTCTTTTTCTTCTCCATTCATCTCCATTGCCCTTTTAAGCAAATCAATTTAGGTACGTTTACAAGCTTTAAGTTTTACTCCGTTGGCCATGCTCTCTTTCTTAGGGGTGGGGGTTAAGTTGTTTTTATCCTATTTTTTTTTTTTGTTGTAAAAATTGATTTATTTGTATGGAATGATTACAATAAAATTAATAAAATTAAAAAAATGTAAAAAAAAGGAAATGATCGAGTAATGACCCCCAGCAAGATATTGCCAGGCATACAGGGTGTTGTGGTGGGTAGTCCTGAAGAGTTCAAATTTTCTGAAGGCTTTGGAATTACCAAATTTATTCTCCAGTTTTTTCTTATCTGAAGCAATTTTATCATCAGTCTATTCTTTCCGTAATATCTGTGTGGCCTTCAGTTTTTAAGAACACTTTAAACAATTTAAGTTTGACTTAAACCAAAACTAGGAAGCGTAATCATGCCTTAACACATCAATCATATCAAAGTTTGGGCATTAATGATTGATATTCATCGCTTAATGAATATAATTTTTCTTCTTGTCATTAATGCGTCATTATACCTGAATGTACAATGGAAAATTGTAATGTGAAAACCTGTATTAAATCTTAAATTTCAATTAAAAATCTATACATTACAGAGGCAATAAAGAGAGATGACTTTTTATGTAGACAGTTGCTTCTTTTTTGATAGGTTTATTGCTTTTAAAGGGCGAGACTGAATTAGGGAGAAGAAGATGCACCATCGTAAGTGGCTTTATGTAAAATGGCGTGTTTTATAAGTAAATATTTCACCATTGTAAATAAATTGAGTTTTTAATATTTAATGAATAATAGTACAGTAATTAATTATTAAACACAGAAACTTAACATTGCAAGAAATTGGATTACGTAGACTAATTATTAACTCATTAAACAGTTACTTTCTTCAGCAAAATATCTGTAAAATGGATGAATTTGTAAAAATGTGTAAGTAAATTAATACCTACTAAAAAATCTACCACAAGCAAGAGTGGATGGCTGTGAAATGTTAACAGATACTAAAACTAATTTTCCAACTTCCTCACATCAAAGGAAGCCAGGGGCAAAAATGGTAAAAGTACAGAAGGCAGCCACTAGATGGTGCTAAACCTGCAACTTTAACGCCAGAATTAACAATTAAACCCGGCTCAGCAGGACAGAAATAAACTTGATTAATCCTGAAGGAGATTGCAAGGTTACAGCCGCAGAGATAAAAAGCTCCAAATATTCATATAACAAGAACGATCATAATCTTAACTATGTTAAAAATGTACAAATGCACATATAACAAGAATGATCTATGAGCAGATTAAAAAAGTGTAAAGAGATTAGAATTGCACATAGAGTACATATCAGTTTACAAGTTTACAGCATATCAAACCTGCAGATTACTAATACTCCAAATAACTAATTTAAAACATCAATGGATGCAGGGCTCAGCATCTGAAACACCCATCCGTTATCCAACCCGCTATATCCTAACTACAGGGTCACGGGGGTCAACACAGCCAACAAGACAGGAAACAAACCCCAGGCAGGGTGCCAGCCCTTGGCAGGGCACACACACATCAACACACCAAGCACAATTTAGGATCACCAATGCACCTAACCTGCATGTCTTTGGACTGAGTACCCGGAGGAAACCCACGCAGACACGGGGAGAACATGCAAACTCCACACAGGGAGGACCCGGGAAGTGAACCTGGGTCTCCTAACTGCGAGGCAGCAGCGCTACCCACTGCGCCACCATGCCACCCACATCTGAAACATCTCATTTATTTTTGCAGTGATCTTTGAATGCTTTTGTGCATAATTATTAATTTTGTAATTCGACATTTTTAGTTGTTTAAGGACATATTTACAATTTGCTTATTTTTGGTCTCCATTTTATTGACACAATCATTACCATTTTGTGGTTCTGGTGGCCATTTTGTTGTTAGCAGCATGCCATCATTGCCATCAGGTGACGCCAGGAAGTGCAGCAGTTTGATGCCATGAACCAGAAAGTGTAAAGGGAAATAGCGTGAAAGTCTGTGTATCCAAGATTCTGGATTCTCTCAAAAACAGTCTTTGCATTGATTTAGGAGTGTGCAGTTTTGGTTTCTTTTTGATCTCTTGGCTTTTGACCTCATTTGCTATTTTCAAAATGGATTTTTTTTTTGTCTGTCCCATCTGCTTGTCCATCCAAATGATTTGCTTTCTTCCTTTCTCCTCTTTTTGTAGAGCGTTTTACACAAAAATTACTTCAAATGATGACATTTCTTTTTTTATCTTGAAATATAAAATATGAAAAAAATCAAGAAAAAAGAAAAAAAAATCAATACTTTGCTGTGTCAAAGGACTCAATATTGAATGCAAAAGAAAAATTGGCATCACCACCTAGCTCACTAATTGAAAAGTCACAAATTGTCTTCCTGCGGCAGATCCACTTAATTATTAAAGACCAGTCTCAATGGAAAAAAGCTGGTTGGCCGAAGATTTCCCTCCAGTAATTAGAAGTCTAGAGGAACTGGGAGATTTATTTATAAGGCAAACCTACAGGCAGCCGCTGAGACGATCTCTGATTCAGAGGGTTCTAGTGGTTGGGAAATGAGCAACACTAAGTTAATCTCGACTAATATACACTGGATATGCACCAAGCTAGCACTATAATGAGTTTATAATCGGTCATAAAGGTGAGATACAGTAATCCCTCGCTATATCGCGTTTCGACTTTCGCAGTTTCACTCTATCGCGGATTTTAAATGTAAGCATATCTAAATATATATCACAGATTTTTCGCTGGTTCGCGGATTTCTGGACAATGGGTCTTTTAATTTATGCTACACGCTTCCTCAGTTTGTTTGCCCTGTTGATTTCATACAAGGGACGCTATTGGCAGATGGCTTAGAAGCTACCCAATCAGAGCATGTATTACATATTAACTAAAACTCCTCAATGCTATAAAATATGCATCCCGCGCGGAGCTTGATTGTTTGCTTGTCTCTGCCTCTCTCTCACCCTCTCTGACATTCTCTGCTCCTGACGGAGTGGCTGTTTGCACAGAGGCTGTTTGCTTAGAAGATACTGACGCTCCTCTAAAAAAATGCCGGCAAACTTAAAAGCACACGTATTGATTTTTAATTGTTTGCTTTTCTTTGTGAGCTCTCTCTCTCCCTCTGAAATTCTCTGCTCCTGAAGAGAAGAAGATCTATTTGCATTCTTTTAATTGTGAGAAAGAACTGTCATCTCAGTCTTGTCACGGAGCACAGTTTAAACTTTTGACTAAAGGGTGTTATTTCATGTCTAGAGGGCTCTAATAATGTTAACAATGTGGGAGAGTTTATTAGGGCTTAAAATATATAAAAATAACCACACAAACATATGGTTTCTACTTTGCGGATTTTCGTCTATTGCGGGGGGTTCTGGAACGCAACCCCCGCGATCGAGGAGGGATTACTGTATTTGAATTGTGTATTAAATCCTGCCTTAGCTCACCAATGTCTTAAACGGCTTTGATAAATTCACATTTTAATAGACCATAATTCTTCTTACCCATGGAGATTTCTTTACCCACATTCAAAGCAATATATTTTTTGTCTTCAGGGCATTGTATTCATTTACAAATACAGGACTTTTTTAATAATGACATGCGTCACTCTGTAATGTCTTGTTATTGTAATCCCATTGCAATTTCTTTCTATGCTCCTTGTGTTCTTGATCTTAAAATTTTTAGCCGCAGTAATCCAGTTTGCACCCGGTGACTTAGTCCTTCCTAACTGTGAGAATATAACGCGTTTTTCAGAAAAATTGATAGTTTTGTTGAAACGAATGTTTTTCTAGGGACATAAACATAGCATACTTACTGAGAGTAGACACATCATCATCTCTTGTGCTTCATGTAAAAATAACTTACTGAACAGAATGATATCAGAGTTAATTAAAGCTGTCTCTAAAAATGATGGCAGTTTGCAGATCCCACTATTGAGCTCTAGAAGAGAAGACTAGCATTGCGTTCAGAATTCGGTTTATATACTCTGAGGTCAAAGTGTGACAAATACTTCAGTCAGGATGATCAGGTTTTAAACATAGGAAAAACCTGATAAGATTCTGACTGAGACATTACATAAGAAAGGAGTTCTGAATGTAATCCGAGAAATACATCATGTGAATTGAATGAAATCACTGCACACAACTAACATATCTAAGGAATACTATAAGACGGTATACCTATGCGAATGCTTTGAAAG